>NC_134834.1:8666509-8714933 GCF_004210375.1 Tachypleus tridentatus
GCTCTCTAAGAAACTTATTTTTATTCAACAAATACTACCATGTAAGAACAAGACTAAACTTATATGTTCCTTACTGGTGAAAAATATAGACAATCTCCTCTCTCAGAAACTTATTTTATTCAACAAATACTACATGTAAGACAATGCTAAACTATATGTTCCTTACTGGTGAAGAATACACAATCTCCTCTCTGAAACTTATTTTATTCAACAAATACTACATGTAAAGACAATACTAAACTATATGTTCCTTACTGAGTGAAGAATACACAATCTCCTCTCTGAAACTTATTTTATTCAACAAATACTACATGTAGACAACAAGACTAAACTATATGTTCCTTAGTGGTGAAGAATACACAATCTCCTCTCTGAGAAACTTATTTTATTCAACAAATACTACATGTAAAGACAAGACTAAACTATATGTTCCTTAGTGGTGAGAGAATACACAATCTGCTCTCTGAGAAACTTATTTTATTCAACAAATACTACATGTATAAAGAATAGACTAAACTATATGTTCCTTACTGTGGTGAAGAATACACAATCTGCTCTCTGAGAAACTTATTTTATTCAACAAATACTACATGTAAAGACAAGACTAAACTATATGTTTCCTTACTGGTGAAGAATACACAATCTGCTCTCTGAGAAACTTATTTTTACTCAACAAATACTACATGTAAAGACAATACTAAACTATATGTTCCTTACTGGTGAAGAATACACAATCTCCTCTCTGAGAAACTTATTTTATTCAACAAATACTACATGTAAAGAACAAGACTAAAACTATATATAATTTCCTTACTGGTGGAGAATAATAGACAATCAGTCTCTATGAGAACTTATTTTATTCAACAAATGCTACTGCACTATGTAAAGAGATGCCTACTAAACTATATGTTTCCTTGGTGGTGAAGAATACACAATCTGCTCTCTGAAACTTATTTTATTCAACAAATACTACATGTAAAGACAAGACTAAACTATATGTTCCTTACTGGTGAAAGAATACACAATCTCCTCTCCAAAACTTATTTTATTCAACAAATACTACAATGTAAAGATAAGACTAAACTATATGTTCCTTAGTGGTGAAGAATACACAATCTGCTCTCTGAGAAACTTATTTTATTCAACAAATACTACATGTAAAGACAAGACTAAACTATATGTTCCTTACTGGTGAAGAATACACAATCTGCTCTCTGAGAAACTTATTTTATTCAACAAATACTACATGTAAAGACAAGACTAAACTATATGTTCCTTAGTGGTGAAGAATACACAATCTGCTCTCTGAGAAACTTATTTTATTCAACAAATACTACATGTAAAGACAAGACTAAACTATATGTTCCTTAGTGGTGAAGAATAGACAATCTGCTCTCTAAGAAACTTATTTTATTCAACAAATACTACATGTAAAGACAAGACTAAACTATATGTTCCTTAGTGGTGAAGAATACACAATCTGCTCTCTGAGAAAACTTATTTTGATTCTAACAAATACTACATGTAAAGACAAGACTAAACTATATGTTCCTTAGTGGTGAAGAATAGATAAATCTGCCCTCTCTAGAAACTTATTTTATTCAACAAATACTACATGTAAAGACAAGACTAAACTATATGTTCCTTACTGGTGAACAATACACAATCTCCTCTCTGAGAAAACTTATTTTATTCAACAAATACTACATGTAAGAGACAAGACTAAACTATATGTTCCTTACTGGTGAAGAAGAATAGACAATCTGCTCCTCTGAGAAACTTATTTTATTCAACAAATACTACATGTAAAGACAAGACTAAACTATATGTTCCTTACTGGTGAAAAATAGACAATCTGCTCTCTAAGAAACTTATTTTATTCAACAAATACTACATGTAAAGACAAGACTAAACTATATGTTCCTTACTGGTGAAAAATAGACAATCTCCTCTCTGAGAAACTTATTTTATTCAACAAATACTACATGTAAAGACAAGACTAAACTATATGTTCCTTACTGGTGAAGAATACACAATCTCCTCTCTGAGAAACTTATTTTATTCAACAAATACTACATGTAAAGACAAGACTAAACTATATGTTCCTTAGTGGTGAAGAATACACAATCTCCTCTCTGAGAAACTTATTTTATTCAACAAATACTACATGTAAAGACAAGACTAAACTATATGTTCCTTAGTGGTGAAGAATACACAATCTCCTCTCTGAGAAACTTATTTTATTCAACAAATACTACATGTAAAGACAAGACTAAACTATATGTTCCTTAGTGGTGAAGAATACACAATCTGCTCTCTGAGAAACTTATTTTATTCAACAAATACTACATGTAAAGACAAGACTAAACTATATGTTCCTTACTGGTGAAGAATACACAATCTGCTCTCTGAGAAACTTATTTTATTCAACAAATACTACATGTAAAGACAAGACTAAACTATATGTTCCTTACTGGTGAAGAATACACAATCTGCTCTCTGAGAAACTTATTTTACTCAACAAATACTACATGTAAAGACAAGACTAAACTATATGTTCCTTACTGGTGAAGAATACACAATCTCCTCTCTGAGAAACTTATTTTATTCAACAAATACTACATGTAAAGACAAGACTAAACTATATGTTCCTTAGTGGTGAAGAATACACAATCTCCTCTCTAAGAAACTTATTTTATTCAACAAATACTACATGTAAAGACAAGACTAAACTATATGTTCCTTACTGGTGAAGAATACACAATCTCCTCTCTGAGAAACTTATTTTATTCAACAAATACTACATGTAAAGACAAGACTAAACTATATGTTCCTTACTGGTGAAGAATACACAATCTCCTCTCTGAGAAACTTATTTTATTCAACAAATACTACATGTAAAGACAAGACTAAACTATATGTTCCTTACTGGTGAAGAATACACAATCTGCTCTCTGAGAAACTTATTTTATTCAACAAATACTACATGTAAAGACAAGACTAAACTATATGTTCCTTACTGGTGAAGAATACACAATCTGCTCTCTGAGAAACTTATTTTATTCAACAAATACTACATGTAAAGACAAGACTAAACTATATGTTCCTTAGTGGTGAAGAATAGACAATCTGCTCTCTGAGAAACTTATTTTATTCAACAAATACTACATGTAAAGACAAGACTAAACTATATGTTCCTTAGTGGTGAAGAATACACAATCTGCTCTCTGAGAAACTTATTTTATTCAACAAATACTACATGTAAAGACAAGACTAAACTATATGTTCCTTAGTGGTGAAGAATAGACAATCTGCTCTCTGAGAAACTTATTTTATTCAACAAATACTACATGTAAAGACAAGACTAAACTATATGTTCCTTAGTGGTGAAGAATACACAATCTGCTCTCTGAGAAACTTATTTTATTCAACAAATACTACATGTAAAGACAAGACTAAACTATATGTTCCTTAGTGGTGAAGAATACACAATCTCTCTCTGAGAAACTTATTTTATTCAACAAATACTACATGTAAAGACAAGACTAAACTATATGTTCCTTAGTGGTGAAGAATACACAATCTCCTCTCTGAGAAACTTATTTTATTCAACAAATACTACATGTAAAGACAAGACTAAACTATATGTTCCTTAGTGGTGAAGAATACACAATCTCCTCTCTGAGAAACTTATTTTATTCAACAAATACTACATGTAAAGACAAGACTAAACTATATGTTCCTTACTGGTGAAGAATACACAATCTCCTCTCTGAGAAACTTATTTTATTCAACAAATACTACATGTAAAGACAAGACTAAACTATATGTTCCTTACTGGTGAAGAATACAATCTCCTCTCTGAGAAACTTATTTTATTCAACAAATACTACATGTAAAGACAAGACTAAACTATATGTTCCTTACTGGTGAAGAATAGACAATCTCCTCTCTGAGAAACTTATTTTATTCAACAAATACTACATGTAAAGACAAGACTAAACTATATGTTCCTTACTGGTGAAGAATACACAATCTCCTCTCTGAGAAACTTATTTTATTCAACAAATACTACATGTAAAGACAAGACTAAACTATATGTTCCTTACTGGTGAAGAATACACAATCTCCTCTCTGAGAAACTTATTTTATTCAACAAATACTACATGTAAAGACAAGACTAAACTATATGTTCCTTACTGGTGAAGAATACACAATCTGCTCTCTGAGAAACTTATTTTATTCAACAAATACTACATGTAAAGACAATCTGCTCTGGTGAAGAATACACAATCTGCTCTCTGAGAAACTTATTTTATTCAACAAATACTACATGTAAAGACAAGACTAAACTATATGTTCCTTACTGGTGAAGAATACACAATCTGCTCTCTAAGAAACTTATTTTATTCAACAAATACTACATGTAAAGACAAGACTAAACTATATGTTCCTTACTGGTGAAGAATACACAATCTGCTCTCTGAGAAACTTATTTTATTCAACAAATACTACATGTAAAGACAAGACTAAACTATATGTTCCTTACTGGTGAAGAATACACAATCTCCTCTCTGAGAAACTTATTTTATTCAACAAATACTACATGTAAAGACAAGACTAAACTATATGTTCCTTAGTGGTGAAGAATACACAATCTGCTCTCTGAGAAACTTATTTTATTCAACAAATACTACATGTAAAGACAAGACTAAACTATATGTTCCTTAGTGGTGAAGAATACACAATCTGCTCTCTGAGAAACTTATTTTATTCAACAAATACTACATGTAAAGACAAGACTAAACTATATGTTCCTTAGTGGTGAAGAATACACAATCTGCTCTCTGAGAAACTTATTTTATTCAACAAATACTACATGTAAAGACAAGACTAAACTATATGTTCCTTACTGGTGAAGAATACACAATCTCCTCTCTGAGAAACTTATTTTATTCAACAAATACTACATGTAAAGACAAGACTAAACTATATGTTCCTTAGTGGTGAAGAATACACAATCTCCTCTCTGAGAAACTTATTTTATTCAACAAATACTACATGTAAAGACAAGACTAAACTATATGTTCCTTACTGGTGAAGAATACACAATCTCCTCTCTGAGAAACTTATTTTATTCAACAAATACTACATGTAAAGACAAGACTAAACTATATGTTCCTTACTGGTGAAGAATACACAATCTCCTCTCTGAGAAACTTATTTTATTCAACAAATACTACATGTAAAGACAAGACTAAACTATATGTTCCTTACTGGTGAAGAATACACAATCTCCTCTCTGAGAAACTTATTTTATTCAACAAATACTACATGTAAAGACAAGACTAAACTATATGTTCCTTACTGGTGAAGAATACACAATCTCCTCTCTGAGAAACTTATTTTATTCAACAAATACTACATGTAAAGACAAGACTAAACTATATGTTCCTTACTGGTGAAGAATACACAATCTCCTCTCTGAGAAACTTATTTTATTCAACAAATACTACATGTAAAGACAAGACTAAACTATATGTTCCTTACTGGTGAAGAATACACAATCTGCTCTCTGAGAAACTTATTTTATTCAACAAATACTACATGTAAAGACAAGACTAAACTATATGTTCCTTACTGGTGAAGAATACACAATCTCCTCTCTGAGAAACTTATTTTATTCAACAAATACTACATGTAAAGACAAGACTAAACTATATGTTCCTTACTGGTGAAGAATACACAATCTGCTCTCTGAGAAACTTATTTTATTCAACAAATACTACATGTAAAGACAAGACTAAACTATATGTTCCTTACTGGTGAAGAATACACAATCTGCTCTCTGAGAAACTTATTTTATTCAACAAATACTACATGTAAAGACAAGACTAAACTATATGTTCCTTAGTGGTGAAGAATACACAATCTGCTCTCTGAGAAACTTATTTTATTCAACAAATACTACATGTAAAGACAAGACTAAACTATATGTTCCTTAGTGGTGAAGAATAGACAATCTGCTCTCTAAGAAACTTATTTTATTCAACAAATACTACATGTAAAGACAAGACTAAACTATATGTTCCTTACTGGTGAAGAATACACAATCTCCTCTCTGAGAAACTTATTTTATTCAACAAATACTACATGTAAAGACAAGACTAAACTATATGTTCCTTACTGGTGAAGAATACACAATCTCCTCTCTGAGAAACTTATTTTATTCAACAAATACTACATGTAAAGACAAGACTAAACTATATGTTCCTTAGTGGTGAAGAATAGACAATCTGCTCTCTGAGAAACTTATTTTATTCAACAAATACTACATGTAAAGACAAGACTAAACTATATGTTCCTTACTGGTGAAGAATACACAATCTGCTCTCTGAGAAACTTATTTTATTCAACAAATACTACATGTAAAGACAAGACTAAACTATATGTTCCTTACTGGTGAAGAATACACAATCTCCTCTCTGAGAAACTTATTTTATTCAACAAATACTACATGTAAAGACAAGACTAAACTATATGTTCCTTACTGGTGAAGAATACACAATCTCCTCTCTGAGAAACTTATTTTATTCAACAAATACTACATGTAAAGACAAGACTAAACTATATGTTCCTTAGTGGTGAAGAATACACAATCTGCTCTCTGAGAAACTTATTTTATTCAACAAATACTACATGTAAAGACAAGACTAAACTATATGTTCCTTACTGGTGAAGAATACACAATCTGCTCTCTAAGAAACTTATTTTATTCAACAAATACTACATGTAAAGACAAGACTAAACTATATGTTCCTTACTGGTGAAGAATACACAATCTGCTCTCTAAGAAACTTATTTTATTCAACAAATACTACATGTAAAGACAAGACTAAACTATATGTTCCTTACTGGTGAAGAATACACAATCTGCTCTCTGAGAAACTTATTTTATTCAACAAATACTACATGTAAAGACAAGACTAAACTATATGTTCCTTACTGGTGAAGAATACACAATCTGCTCTCTAAGAAACTTATTTTATTCAACAAATACTACATGTAAAGACAAGACTAAACTATATGTTCCTTACTGGTGAAGAATACACAATCTGCTCTCTGAGAAACTTATTTTATTCAACAAATACTACATGTAAAGACAAGACTAAACTATATGTTCCTTACTGGTGAAGAATACACAATCTGCTCTCTGAGAAACTTATTTTATTCAACAAATACTACATGTAAAGACAAGACTAAACTATATGTTCCTTACTGGTGAAGAATACACAATCTCCTCTCTGAAACTTATTTTATTCAACAAATACTACATGTAAAGACAAGACTAAACTATATGTTCCTTACTGGTGAAGAATACACAATCTGCTCTCTGAGAAACTTATTTTATTCAACAAATACTACATGTAAAGACAAGACTAAACTATATGTTCCTTACTGGTGAAGAATACACAATCTGCTCTCTAAGAAACTTATTTTATTCAACAAATACTACATGTAAAGACAAGACTAAACTATATGTTCCTTAGTGGTGAAGAATACACAATCTGCTCTCTGAGAAACTTATTTTATTCAACAAATACTACATGTAAAGACAAGACTAAACTATATGTTCCTTAGTGGTGAAGAATAGACAATCTGCTCTCTAAGAAACTTATTTTATTCAACAAATACTACATGTAAAGACAAGACTAAACTATATGTTCCTTACTGGTGAAGAATACACAATCTCCTCTCTGAGAAACTTATTTTATTCAACAAATACTACATGTAAAGACAAGACTAAACTATATGTTCCTTAGTGGTGAAGAATACACAATCTGCTCTCTGAGAAACTTATTTTATTCAACAAATACTACATGTAAAGACAAGACTAAACTATATGTTCCTTAGTGGTGAAGAATAGACAATCTGCTCTCTAAGAAACTTATTTTATTCAACAAATACTACATGTAAAGACAAGACTAAACTATATGTTCCTTACTGGTGAAGAATACACAATCTGCTCTCTGAGAAACTTATTTTATTCAACAAATACTACATGTAAAGACAAGACTAAACTATATGTTCCTTAGTGGTGAAGAATACACAATCTGCTCTCTAAGAAACTTATTTTATTCAACAAATACTACATGTAAAGACAAGACTAAACTATATGTTCCTTACTGGTGAAGAATAGACAATCTGCTCTCTAAGAAACTTATTTTATTCAACAAATACTACATGTAAAGACAAGACTAAACTATATGTTCCTTACTGGTGAAGAATACACAATCTGCTCTCTAAGAAACTTATTTTATTCAACAAATACTACATGTAAAGACAAGACTAAACTATATGTTCCTTACTGGTGAAGAATACACAATCTGCTCTCTAAGAAACTTATTTTATTCAACAAATACTACATGTAAAGACAAGACTAAACTATATGTTCCTTACTGGTGAAGAATACACAATCTGCTCTCTAAGAAACTTATTTTATTCAACAAATACTACATGTAAAGACAAGACTAAACTATACGTTCCTTACTGGTGAACAATACACAATCTGCTCTCTGAGAAACTTATTTTATTCAACAAATACTACATGTAAAGACAAGACTAAACTATATGTTCCTTACTGGTGAAGAATACACAATCTGCTCTCTAAGAAACTTATTTTATTCAACAAATACTACATGTAAAGACAAGACTAAACTATATGTTCCTTACTGGTGAAGAATACACAATCTGCTCTCTGAGAAACTTATTTTATTCAACAAATACTACATGTAAAGACAAGACTAAACTATATGTTCCTTACTGGTGAAGAATACACAATCTGCTCTCTGAGAAACTTATTTTATTCAACAAATACTACATGTAAAGACAAGACTAAACTATATGTTCCTTACTGGTGAAGAATACACAATCTGCTCTCTGAGAAACTTATTTTATTCAACAAATACTACATGTAAAGACAAGACTAAACTATATGTTCCTTACTGGTGAAGAATACACAATCTGCTCTCTGAGAAACTTATTTTATTCAACAAATACTACATGTAAAGACAAGACTAAACTATATGTTCCTTACTGGTGAAGAATACACAATCTGCTCTCTGAGAAACTTATTTTATTCAACAAATACTACATGTAAAGACAAGACTAAACTATATGTTCCTTACTGGTGAAGAATACACAATCTCCTCTCTGAGAAACTTATTTTATTCAACAAATACTACATGTAAAGACAAGACTAAACTATATGTTCCTTACTGGTGAAGAATACACAATCTGCTCTCTGAGAAACTTATTTTATTCAACAAATACTACATGTAAAGACAAGACTAAACTATATGTTCCTTAGTGGTGAAGAATACACAATCTGCTCTCTAAGAAACTTATTTTATTCAACAAATACTACATGTAAAGACAAGACTAAACTATATGTTCCTTACTGGTGAAGAATACACAATCTGCTCTCTGAGAAACTTATTTTATTCAACAAATACTACATGTAAAGACAAGACTAAACTATATGTTCCTTACTGGTGAAGAATACACAATCTCCTCTCTGAGAAACTTATTTTATTCAACAAATACTACATGTAAAGACAAGACTAAACTATATGTTCCTTAGTGGTGAAGAATAGACAATCTGCTCTCTAAGAAACTTATTTTATTCAACAAATACTACATGTAAAGACAAGACTAAACTATATGTTCCTTACTGGTGAACAATACACAATCTCTCTCTGAGAAACTTATTTTATTCAACAAATACTACATGTAAAGACAAGACTAAACTATATGTTCCTTACTGGTGAAGAATACACAATCTGCTCTCTAAGAAACTTATTTTATTCAACAAATACTACATGTAAAGACAAGACTAAACTATATGTTCCTTACTGGTGAAGAATACACAATCTGCTCTCTAAGAAACTTATTTTATTCAACAAATACTACATGTAAAGACAAGACTAAACTATATGTTCCTTACTGGTGAAGAATAGACAATCTGCTCTCTAGAAACTTATTTTATTCAACAAATACTACATGTAAAGACAAGACTAAACTATATGTTCCTTACTGGTGAAGAATACACAATCTGCTCTCTAAGAAACTTATTTTATTCAACAAATACTACATGTAAAGACAAGACTAAACTATATGTTCCTTACTGGTGAAGAATAGACAATCTGCTCTCTAAGAAACTTATTTTATTCAACAAATACTACATGTAAAGACAAGACTAAACTATATGTTCCTTACTGGTGAAGAATAGACAATCTGCTCTCTAAGAAACTTATTTTATTCAACAAATACTACATGTAAAGACAAGACTAAACTATATGTTCCTTACTGGTGAAGAATACACAATCTGCTCTCTGAGAAACTTATTTTATTCAACAAATACTACATGTAAAGACAAGACTAAACTATATGTTCCTTACTGGTGAACAATACACAATCTGCTCTCTGAGAAACTTATTTTATTCAACAAATACTACATGTAAAGACAAGACTAAACTATATGTTCCTTACTGGTGAAGAATACACAATCTGCTCTCTAAGAAACTTATTTTATTCAACAAATACTACATGTAAAGACAAGACTAAACTATATGTTCCTTACTGGTGAAGAATACACAATCTGCTCTCTGAGAAACTTATTTTATTCAACAAATACTACATGTAAAGACAAGACTAAACTATATGTTCCTTACTGGTGAACAATACACAATCTGCTCTCTGAGAAACTTATTTTATTCAACAAATACTACATGTAAAGACAAGACTAAACTATATGTTCCTTACTGGTGAACAATACACAATCTGCTCTCTAAGAAACTTATTTTATTCAACAAATACTACATGTAAAGACAAGACTAAACTATATGTTCCTTACTGGTGAACAATACACAATCTGCTCTCTGAGAAACTTATTTTATTCAACAAATACTACATGTAAAGACAAGACTAAACTATATGTTCCTTACTGGTGAAGAATACACAATCTGCTCTCTGAGAAACTTATTTTATTCAACAAATACTACATGTAAAGACAAGACTAAACTATATGTTCCTTACTGGTGAAGAATACACAATCTGCTCTCTAAGAAACTTATTTTATTCAACAAATACTACATGTAAAGACAAGACTAAACTATATATTCCTTACTGGTGAAGAATAGACAATCTGCTCTCTAAGAAACTTATTTTATTCAACAAATACTACATGTAAAGACAAGACTAAACTATATGTTCCTTACTGGTGAAGAATAGACAATCTGCTCTCTAAGAAACTTATTTTATTCAACAAATACTACATGTAAAGACAAGACTAAACTATATGTTCCTTACTGGTGAAGAATACACAATCTGCTCTCTAAGAAACTTATTTTATTCAACAAATACTACATGTAAAGACAAGACTAAACTATATATTCCTTACTGGTGAAGAATAGACAATCTGCTCTCTAAGAAACTTATTTTATTCAACAAATACTACATGTAAAGACAAGACTAAACTATATGTTCCTTAGTGGTGAAGAATAGACAATCTGCTCTCTAAGAAACTTATTTTATTCAACAAATACTACATGTAAAGACAAGACTAAACTATACGTTCCTTACTGGTGAACAATACACAATCTGCTCTCTGAGAAACTTATTTTATTCAACAAATACTACATGTAAAGACAAGACTAAACTATATATTCCTTACTGGTGAAGAATAGACAATCTCCTCTCTGAGAAACTTATTTTCTCCACCATTTGATTCAAACAGTCCCCAGTCCATTTTGATGTCCCAGATGTAAGTATAACAAGAGCTGACCACAGCAGACAAAATCCACAGGAAGAAGAAAGGGTTATATTCTGACTCTTCATATTGATCTGAAATCATTATGTGAAAATTAATTTATATTAACTGTGTTTAGGACTGTCATACGATTCAAATGTTAAACAGCACTGGCCAGCCTACTCTGGAATTCACAGTTCAGTGAGATACCTTCTCCAATCACAAGTAAAGTGAATTTCCTAACCATCAGGACAACCTTGTTTAAATAACTTCTCTGTTTAATAGTACTCAGAATCCATCAACTGGAGAAGAAAACAAATTATAAATACAAAAGATGTTACATAATATTGTTTAATTGAAAACACGAGCACTATATCAAACCAACACACAGAAAACAAAAACTTTTAACACCTATCATTTCATGATATTGACAACTGTTGCTTGTTTCAAATTATCTAATAAAATAAAACATAAACATAGTGTCAGAATACTAGAAATGTCCTAAATGGATTTCTTCTGTTCTGTTGTATTAAGTACATAAGAGCCGTTACCTTTAAACATGTTGAAAAGAGTTGAAAATGTCACAACACAAAATGTAGTGGAGTATTTCCCTGCATTGACCAAGTGTGGGAAAGCCTCTTTAGTATCCGGTAACGGCGCAGACACTGAGCAAATCGAAACCAGGCAGGTAAGCAGGCCACCACGGTCGAAGCATTACACCAGCGTTTGGTCCATACAGTGTACTACATCTGATATAATAATGTCCTTTAATTATTTTTAGGTTTTAACTAACACACAAAACACAAATATTTGAGAAAAACACAAAATAGTTTATTCTCTCACCGAATAAGAAAACTTTATATTTAGAGTTTCTTTATTTGTTGGATTGTGTGAAAAGCCACAGGATGGCTATCTGCTTTAGCTGTCCTTAGTTTTAAAGTGAAAATGGGAAGGCAACCATTCTCACTGCCAACTCTTGCACTGTTCTTATCAGACAATTAAGCTGTTAACTGCCAAGTATTTCAGCTGCTACAACACAACACAATTGTTTCTTTATTTTGTAACTTTTTCGTGGCGCCATTTTGGATCGAAAGTGAAACAATTTGTAAGTAGGTCAAATGCATGTATGGTGCTGACATTTAGCGTTGAAGTTAGGTATTATTAAGAAGCAATTAACTCATCCGTGGCACTGTGTTACCGATTGGATTGGACGAGTTGTCTCGTCTATGGCACTGAACAGGTTAATTGATTGATTTAGTATTTTATGGCACAAAGCAGCGAGGCTATCTGCGCCAAACATCCGGTAAAAATGTAAAAATAAAGTAAAGTAGTAACAGACATAAATGGAACTGAAGGTAAAACAAAAAAGTATAAAACCAATGTTGACACCTAGTCTACAATGTTAAGATAGAAGGCAGAGTATAAGAAGTTGTAAGGTATTTACTCTAGCAAAAAGGTAATGATCATAACCTGACTAACAGGTAAGTTCAAGAACCACCGTCAGTCACCTGAAGTTGGTCTTTCCAGTCCTGGTTCTGGGTTATGTGTCATAGCAACCAGTATCAAAATGTAAAAGAAAAGAACTTTTAAAAGATACATAGCAAAATTGTAACAATGAGTAGCCAAATGTCCAGTAAAAAGATAAAGTCAAGTAAATGGAGTAAAATTTGTAAAAGTAAATGAAGGTAAAAACAAAACAGCAATTAAAACAGAAAATGGTGTAAAAACCAATGGTAACATCCAGTCTTCAAAGTTGTAAAATATTTACTCTACCAAAATGGGAATGATCATAACCCGCCAGGAAGACTAACAGGTAAGTTCAAGAACCACCGTCAATCACCTGAAGTTGGCCTTTCCAGTCCTGGTTCCGGGTTATGTGTCATAGAAGTTATTATCAAAATGTAACAGAATAAAAGTTTTAAAAGACACTCCGCAAAATCGTAATAATGAGTAGCCAAATGTCCAGTAAAAAGATAAAAGTCAAGTAAATGGAGTAAAATTTGTAAAAGTAAATGAAGATAAAAGCAAAACGGCAATTAAAACAGAAAATGGTGCAAAAACCAATGTTGACAACCAGTCAACAAAGTTGTAAAGAACTACCTGTAGCAGAATGGTAATGATCATAACCCGCCAGGAAGACTAACAGGTAAGTATAAAAACCACCGTCAGTCACCTGAAGTTGGTCTTTCCAGTCCTGGTTCCGGGTTATGAGTCAATATGGCCAGTACTAAAAGGTAAAGTAGTAAAAGTGTGAAATAATATGCAGCAAAAGTATAATAACAACTCGCCAGGACGACTAACGAGTAGTTCAAACAGTAGTGTTAGTCACCTGAAGTTGCCCTTTCCAGTCCTGGTGTCGAGTTATTTAATGTTCTGGCCATTTTCCAATGTCAAATTGAATGAGAGAGATTAAAACTGTAAAAAAGGAACCACAATTAAAAAGGTGTAATGAATAAATATGCAACACTTAAATGAGATTAAAAGATTAATGGCCATTAAAAAATTAAAAACGTTATCAAGGTGGACAGAGTCACCATCACCAATAACACTGTCCAATGTTACAGACTGACCCTGGGAAAAAATATGTTTAAAATATTGCCGTTGTTGAGAATTGTAACGATGGCAAGAAAGTAAAACGTGGCTGATAGTGATTTGAGTGTTACACAAACTACACATTGGTGCATCAGTTCCAGATAAAAGAAAATGATGAGTTAAAAAACTGTGACCAATGCGTAGCCTAGTGAGAACAACTTCCTGCTTCCGAACTTTATGGAAGCTAGATGGCCAAAGTCCAATATAGGGTTTGATTTGAAAAAGTTTGTTGTCGCGTTGCTCACCCAAGTGGACTGCCAGCTGGCACGGAACCGAGCCTTGAAGACAAGACTATAGTCCATGTAACGGAATAGGCACAGGAGTGATGGTGCTGGAGCAGACAGATTTAGCTGCCATGTCTGCAAGCTCGTTCCCGCGAATACCAACATTGCCTGGTATCCAGAAAAACTGGATTGAAGTAGCTGCTAATGAGAAATGGGCCAGTCAGTTTTGAATATCAGTGAGAATAGGATATGAGCCAAAGTGTAGCAATTCCAAGGCAAGTATAGAACTAAGCGAATCAGTATAAATAGTGAAGTTGGAGTACTGCTCAGCTGCAATATGATCCAGGGCAAGAGATATGGCATACAGTTCAGCAGTGAACACAGAAGCTGTAGAGGGGATTCTGCACGCAACTACTGAACCACAGCAAACCATAGCAGAGCCCACTGAATTACCTGATTTGGAACCATCTGTATAAATGGGAACTGAATGAATGTTTGAAAGATATTCATTGAATAAAAGACGGTACTTCCAATCTGGATTATCTGCCTTTTTTAGGTGACTGAAAGAAAAGTCACATTTGGGGATGTAATAAGCCATGGTGGGATGGGCCGACCTGTGGAATCTGCAATGTTATCAAGGACAGACCCAATTCATCCAATTGCCGGATGCGAAAACCAAACGGAGCAATGACAGATCGTCTGTTCTGAAAAAGTACGACCCACCGAGGAAGGAAAACACATTTCCAGGTGGGATGCTTTGGTAAGGAATGAAGTTTTGAAGTATATTGTAAAGATAGTTGCAAACGACGAAGGTGCAGAGAAGGTTCATGAGATTCAACGTATAAGCTTTGAACTGGAGAGGTACGGAAAGCCCCAGTGCAGAGTCGAAGTCCTTGGTGATGAATGGGGTCCAGCATCTTTAAGGCCGAGGGTCTGGCAGAGCCATAGACCATTGATCCATAGTCGAGTTTTGATCGAATAAGAGCACGATATACCTTTAACATTGAACAGCGATCTGCCCCCCAACTGGTAGAAGAGAGAACACGGAGGATGTTCAGTGCTCTTGTGCATTTGACCCGAAGCTGCTTTAAGTGTGGTATAAAGATCAGTTTACGATCAAAGATAAGCCCCAAGAACTTGGTCTCTGGGACCACTGGCAGCATAACTTCACCGATATGAAGTTCAGGATCAGGGTGAATACCCGTCGGCGGCAAAAGTGCATGCATACAGTTTTGGAGAGAGAGAAATTAAAGCCGTTAGCCAAAGTCCACTTCCATACACAATTGAGGGCAGTTTGTAGTTGCGGCTCAATATATCTCATGTTTGATGACTGACATGAGATGTGAAAGTCGTCGACATACAGCCCATTCGCAACAGTGAGAGGGAGTTGTTCAGTGATGGCATTTATCTTTATACTGAAAAGTGTGACACTCAATACACAGCCTTGAGGGACTCCAAGTTCCTGTACAAAAGAACGGGAAAGTGTCAAACCCACACGAACTTGGAATCTCCTGTCCATTAAAAAATTTTTAATAAATATGGGTAGATGGCCATGTAACCCATATGTATGGAGGTCTCGAAAAATGCCATATCTCCATGTTGTGTCATAAGCCTTCTCTATGTCAAAGAATATTGATACAAGATGTTGGCAGTTGAGAAAGGATTTTCTGATAGATGTTTCAAGACGAATTAGGTGGTCTGTAGTGGAGTGCTGTCGACGGAACCCACACTGGGTGGGTGAGAGGAGGTTGTTTGATTCAAGAAACCAAACAAGACGAGCATTAACCATCCTTTCTAAGGTCTTACAGAGACAGCTCGTCAAAGCAATTGGACGGTAGTTTGAAAGAATCTTGGGATCTTTCCCTGGCTTAAAGAATGGTAAAATAATAGCCTGGCACCAGGCATCAGGAAAAACATTCTCCTGCCAGATCCGGTTGAAAACAATCAGAAGGACATCAAGAGAAGTAGGAGATAGATGGTGCAGCATGTCATAATGAATATCATCAGATCCAACAGACGTACTGGCAGACCGATGAAGGGCCATTTTCAGTTCCACCAGAGTAAAGGGACAATTATAGTCAAAGAAACAGTCAGTTCGAAAGGAAAGAGGTGATTGCTCTGCCCGAGTCTTGATGGCCAGGAAGGTGGAGGAACAAGCAGAAGTGCTAGATACCCGGCAAAAGCTTTCACCTAGAGTGTCAGCGATGCTCCGGACATCAGTCACCTCCTGACCATCAGAGAGTAAGATCGAGAGAGGGACAGAATTGTAATGCCCATTAACCTTTCGAATCCTGTCCCATATGATCTTGGAACTGGTGGTAGAAGATATGCTAGTTGTGAACTTAATCCAAGATTCCTTCTGGCTTTGACGTCTTACCCACCTAGCATGAGCACGGGCCCATTGGAAAGTAACACGGTTTGAAAGTGTGGGATATCTACGAAAAGTATCCCAGGCCCGTTTTTGAGCCTTCCGTGCTAAGTGGCAAGCAGGATTCCACCATGGACGAGGATATCGTGGAAAACGTGTTGAGGTTTTAGGAATACACTAAGCAGCTGCTTGTATAATACAGTCAGTTACCGCTGCTACACAGTCGTCTATTGATGGCTGATTTACAATGGCAGGATCAAGTTCTGCGAGAGCAGTGAAAGTGGACCAGTCTGCCTGATTTAGCTTCCACCGGGGCACGCAGGTAGGGTGGCATCGACCACGGCCAGTCTCTCTCAAAAGGATCAGAAAATGATCACTGCCTAGTGGATTACTGTCAGCCCTCCATGAAAAATGGGAGAATAATGAAGGGGAGCAAACCGAGAGATCAACAGAGGTAAAGGACTGACTAGGTGCATGAAAGTAAGTGGAAGAACCAGTATTGAAAAGAGAAAGATTGTGATCAGAGAGCATCCGCTCGACAGAGTGACCCCTCCTATCAATATCAGTACTTCCCCAGATGGGATGATGTCCATTAAAGTCCCCCCAGGATTAAAAAGGGAGACAGCAACTGTTCAATGACAACATCAAGGTCTTTCCAGGTGACAGGAAGAGAGAACAAACAGTGATGGTATGACCTCCAAGAGTATGTTGAATGGCAAAGACAGAGTGGGCACATACTGATCAACCAACAATGCCACCCCTCCATGCACTTGTCCATCACACAGCATGTTATTTCTCTACATATAAAATTGCCAAATGGTGACTGTATCAGAAGGTGTCAGAAATGTTTCCTGTAAGGAAAGACATACAGAATGGTAGGAAGCAACCAATGTTTTGATGTCATCCAAATTAGAATCTAAACCTCGATAGTTCCATTGTATCAAGGTGGTCATTTTTATTTATGTGGGTGGAGAACCCTTCTGTTTATGACCATATCTTTTTTCTTTACTGTCTTTATTTAAGGGAGGTTTATCGACCTCCATGGATCCTGCTCTGAGTCGATTGGGCAGGTCTTTGCTGCTGAAAGAGGATTCCAGTGACTGAGGACACAAACAATCATTTTGCATCTTGGGGTGGGAGAAGATGTGCCCAAGGAAATGCCTGTACCTGGAACCAAAGGAAGTGGATCTTGGAATTTACTGGAATGTATGTTAGGGACAGAGACAGGTATTGAAGCTAATTCATCAACTTTTTTAACCATGGAGGTCAAAAAACTTTTCATTTGGTTTGAAAATGATTATTTTAGAGTCATAGAGATATGTTTACACTCACACTGTAGTAGTGGAAGGAAGTACAGCAGTATGTGTTTGAGATGAAGTTGTGGACAGCAACTTTCGACCCTCAGGATAAGTAATGTTATGTGCTGCATCTCTTTTTCTTCCAGCCATTTAGGGAAAGAATGAAAGTAGGATGGGTAGAACCATTGCAATCGATGCAATGAGGATCCATTTGCAGTCACAGGCATCACAGTCCTTGCCACCACAACGAGCACACACCAAGGAACCACGACATGACGTATTCGAGTCACTGAACCACTGGAAACATTGGAGAGGGTTTGAAATGTATGGCCATACTTTGCAATTAAGATATCCTGCCTTGATAGCGGCAGCTGGACATGGTAAAATGATGTAAATGTCAGAATGAGGACACTGGTCAGCACTGTAGTTCAATCTTACGGCGGAGATGCACCTCACTGTAGAAACTCCTTTGGTGGAGAAATCTGCAATAATCTCCAACTCAGGGACGTTCTTCAAATCCCTCTCAACAATAACTCCTCGTGATGAATTCAAAGTAGCATGAGGTGTAACCTCAATAGGTATATCCCCAACTGCCTTTGAATGCAAGAGAAGTTCAGTGTGTTGAGATGTGGATGTTTTCACCAACATGTCACTATAGCAAAGCTTCTTTAGTGACTTTGGAGAGCCAGCAAGTCCCTCTAGTCCCTTCTGAATGAAAAAAAAGACATTTGCTCTAAAGGTTTGTCTTAAAGTGAAAGCAATATAAGAAAATGAGGTACAACAGGTGGTACAGATGGTGAGGATTGCTGCTCAGAATCTTCAAGATGTGGTCGTTTACCTATGGACTGTTTTTTCACTATTTTATTTAAGTGTTTTTTTTGAAAGATCCATATAAAAGGAATATTTCAGTGCCTACTGACCCCACCCACCATGGAGCCCTATGAGGGGATGCACTACAATGCCAAACAAGGACACTGCAGTAACACCAGGGTTTTGTGAGCACTATACCCAAACACCAGCATCCTAAAAATGGCCACAACACCCGCTGAGGACATCCAACACTGGTAATTAGTTGACCCTAGCCCAAGTGGACCAGCCAATTGACCCAAAGGGGGCTACCCCAAGGCAACCCGTGTACAGAAATTCAAGGTCAAAGTGGTGTGTTAGGGTTGGACCCCTCAACCACCAAGATCCTCTTCTCCCATTCACGGGTCACCACGCACAGCAAACATGTGGGTGGATGTTTAGATCCCAGAGGAGGTAAACTGAAAGAACAAAACCTTCCCTCAGAGGTCCCCTCACCATGTACAGGAATCCACACCAAGGAAAGATTGCAAGTTAAAAACAATATTAATTTCAGATCTGAAAGGAACAATTACTAAGCACAAAGATACCAAACAATATTAATAACATATACCACAGCACCGTACTTACAGTGATGACATATAATACAGAACCATGTTTACAATTATCACTGTCCTTTAAAGACTGTTCCTAAAATATATTGTAATGAGGCCAAAAATTTCAAATAAAATATTCTAGCCCATATCAATCACTGTAAATAATGGGTGACCTAATCACATACAGGTTGACGGACAGACTGATAATCAACATTTGAGTACTTCATGCATAGCAGTTAGGTTTAAGAAACTCGTTCTATTATACTGTTACAGTAGGGAATAACATTTGTTTCTTTATTGACAAATTTTAGTTAATAACTGCTGTAAAACACACGCTACAAACATTTATTTATTTTGAAGTATTTTGTTAACAAATGGAATTAGAAACATCCTGAAATGTTTATATTTTTATCCTATCAATGAATTACTGACTTTAAACCTCTGACAAATGAGCCTCCAGCTTGAGTTATGCCAATACTATTTTACCGACAGTTGTCACATATCACCTGTCTGCTAAAAAATGGAGTTACATCGTTCAAAGCCTGTCATACAAGTCAACATTTTTTTTCCATTTTTAAGAGTCAAGTTTCCTTGAGGATACCTTTTGTGAAACTAATATAAACCCAACGGTAAGACTTGTTGCTCACTACAAATAAATGTGGACACAACGGGGTCAGACTTTAAAGTTTACCAGACCCTCACAACACAAACCATCGAGTCTCCCAGATTTCAGTACTTAAATATGTGTTAAGAAAATTACATGAATTACCAGGATTTTTGTGATCTGTGAGAACTCTGACAGTCATTCATGAGATTAAAGTTTTTTTCCTTATAAAAGAAATTTGTTGCAATTCAAATCATTTTTCCAAGGCTGCTAATCTTAGGAAACTGTTTGAGTTAAACTTTAAATAAAGTAAGGCATCTAGCACACAGTAAATTGTTGAAAGCACTAAAGGCATTGTCCTTCAGCAGGAGTAGGGGGTATGTGCTCCTACCTCCAAACATTTTTTTTCATTCAATAAATCAAAGTTGTGCAATATGATGCAGTTTTTGAATCAATGTGTTGATACAATCTGTCAACCAATAACGTGATAAAACTACTAACTTGGCAAATACAGGGAAAGTCCTAGATGCACAAGTAAGAATACAGAGTTTCTACTGTGCAATATCAAACAATGTTTTAAAATTATAAAAACATGATCAGCTGGTAAAACCTGTGTTGATTAGCTTTTATACTATTTCACTTCTTAAGACCAACCTTAATAACCTACAAATTAACCTACTACCAACACTTAATGCTAATAACACTTAACGCTAATAACACTTGCTACTGACTAAAAATGAAAATAACATCAAGCCGTTGCCTTTCAATTTCACACCTTAGATTATTAAAACACAGACAGACTAATTAGTTACTAATTATATAATAAACAGCTTATATTTATACACCTTAAAGATACACACAGTGCTGTTGACTGATTTGTTGCCAAAGAAGTCATCACTCATTATTGGTGATTGTATTTATATTGTTTGTTTTTCACTAAGAGCTCTTTGTCCCATTTCACACAAGTCTACACATTGCACACAAGTCTACACATTGTTTTGTGGATGAAGCAAAGCGTTTTTCTTTAATAATTACTATCTCTCTTCAGTGAGGTTTTGCACTCTTATTAGTCCATGAAAGTACACCATCCGGACATGGCAACCATCTGTTGCAATAACAGAAATTCAAGGGTGTAGGAACTCTTTTTGAAACCAACAAATTGTGTCAAAATATTTGAGTTTGCTAAAATTGTGTTAAGCAAAGCTTTACTTACATACCTCCAAAAGATGTGTAACATGTTAAAAGTGTTAACAGATCCTAAGTAATTTTAATCTGTCACAGTTTGGCTAACTCTTGTATAACTTTTTCAAGAACCATGATATATTTTGGTAAAATTCAGACTTTTAAGACCATGAAATGAATGTTTGGTTTAGTTTGTTTTGAATTTCATGCAAAGCTACTTGAGGGCTATCTGCCCTAGCTATCCCTAATTTAGCAGTGTAACACAAGAGGGAAGGCAGCTAGTCATCACAACCCACTGCCAATCCTTGGGCTACTCTTTACTAACGAATATTGGGATTGACAGACACCTTATAATACCCCCATGGCTGAAATGGACATACCAAAATTCAAGATTAATACATATGAAGGCTATACGTAATATACATTTCCATATATAAATGAAACATCATATAAAACCTGACTTTTCACCTCATTCTGTTCACAATGTTTTCTCACTCACATGGAATTTTTAACTGTAGCTACGAACAACATCATAAAATTACACACCAATATTTTCTGTCCAGTCTAAGGTGCTGACATAGAAACAGATGAAATATTCAAAGTCCACCAGAACAGGTACTAAACTATTTAACTGGTCTGCAAGCCAGAAGTCGGCAAACCCAACATGAAAGAAAGGGGCTGCTACTACTCTGCCCTAGAAAATAAAATCACACTCATTAGTAATCGGTACTGATGAGGCTTTCTCATCAAGTATGAGAACACAAAGGAAATGTTTATGAAAATAGGAAAACCCATTAACTGAACCATTAAATTAACACGTGCCTAATGCTAAGTGCTCTTAAAAGTCAGATCATACACATGAATATTTAAAGCAATCTGTCCAACTGGCATGAAAACGATATTGGTTATCATCTCAGATAATAATAACCAACTTGAAATCTGTAGAGAAGAGGAATATACTCTGATAATGAATTAGGATTTTATACAATAAATTTGTAATTAAAAATCAAAGTTGAACATATGCACAAAGTTAATATGGTGTTCAATAGCCTACGCGCAGTCAATGCCAGAGTACTCCATCTATTCAGGCCTTGTGAGGGTCTAAGATCGAGACATGAAAAGTGCAAGATCTCAGTCTAGACTACGTGACGCTGTATGTTTAGTATTATTGGTTAGTAGAAACTGTTACAATATAACTGACAATGTCTGAAGTTCAAACTTAGATCTATGACAACAACTACAATAATTCAGAATGTATTCACGTGCCATTTCAACTTGATACTCATATTAGTGATAAGACACATCCAAACCTATTTATATGTACACCTAGACTAGCCTGTTAGGTTTTCAGTTATGTGGTTGGACCTTCTCTGGGAAAACCCCAGACAAAAGGTGTTGTGTTTGACATTCACTGAGGAAAATATTGCACCTTAAGAAACAAACACCTCAATAAACTGACACTTGCAGTTATTTGAAGGGTGAATTTTTTTTCCAACACTCTTCTGGCACTTACAAGTTTTGACAACTATGCCTTAATGGCACTTAAAACTTTGTTAACCTGAAGTTGACCTAAGAAGGTCATGAATAATTGTATAATTGTTCTTTGCTTTATTTTGGTAAAAGTGTTAATACCCATAGCAACTGTCCTCACACACATTTTTACTTCAAGTGGGTTTCTCATTATCGTGAAGTTAACTTTGTGTCTTGCTAATCTTAAGTTAATTTCAGTAACAAAAACTCACTAGTATTGACATAACCCTAATACATAATGATACACATTAGAAACTATTGTACTCCCCACCCTAATACATAATGATACACATTAGAAACTATTGTACTCCCCACCCTAATACATAATGATACACATTAGAAACTATTGTAGTCCACACCCTAATACATAACATTAGAAACTATTGTACTCCCCATCCTAATACATAATGATACACATTAGAAACTATTGTAGTCCCCACCCTAATACATAATGATACACATTAGAAACTATTGTAGTCCCCACCCTAATACATAATGATACACATTAGAAACTATTGTACTTCCCATTTACCACATAACCATCTCTTCACAGGAGAGAACTGGTCAATACAAGATATATCTAGATATAATTTCTGTTATTTCAAACAAGTCTACCTTAATATCCTCTCTTTCTCTGAACAGTTGGACAACTGTAAAGTTATTTATAACATTAAAAACTTTAATGAGCACTTACAGTAAAAAGCAAACTATTAAATATTGGTAAGCCATCTTCTCGCCTTCTTCATTTGTTTACTTATAAAACCTTTGTCTAAACAAACTGTCTATACTGGTTTTGAAGTTAATATCTATCTGTCATGCCCTTCTATAAATTAAAAACAGACATGTCTGGTAACAAACCCTTCAGTGTCTCTCACCATTTTAATAAATATTATTCAAATATATATATCTTAAAGTGCTATGTTTTTACACTAGTTTACCATAGGTATAACATTATCATTTTGTATAAGGTTACATAATTATCTTCTGTCCGTTAAACTGGTCCAATATGCAACTGATTGATCTAATGTGCAACTGATCACCAATTTTTTAAAATCAAATTATCAGTAGCCAAATTCTACTTTCACTCTAAATACTTTATCAACCACAGATCAGATAAGAATGCCCTTTGTATAAAATCAAATGCTAACCAGAATTCGAAGGAGCCAGAACCTGGCATGGTGTCTCATTGTCCTTACTGGATTAATAAGAAAACAAGCATGATGACCACAAGAGCCAGTGGATTTGCATAGGCTGGAATAGCAAGGGTACTGCTATAGAGGAAAGCGAGAACACTCATTGTCCAGAGAACTCCAAATATTGCGGCCATCTGTAAACAGACAGACATTCCAATGATATACAACTTCTGAGTCATAAAATCTGTATGCTTGTGACCAAAGCTATAAATCAGTTTTCTGGTCAACCAAGAATAAAATATGATGGTTCAAAAATATATACAGATATCAGAAAAACATTAACTAATGTTAGACAAGCTAGTGGACTTTGAAGTCCACAAACAAACAAGCATTGATATAAATATAGTTAAATAAATATTTATGCAAAACTGTGTAAAAAAAATGAAATACTAAATCACATGATTTGGAATATCAATTAGGAAACTGAAGTTTAGCAAAATGTATTCTGAATTAAGTTATATTTTCACAAATGTTAACATGGTTTTATTTTTAACTGGGGGACACCTACCTGTAACCTCATCCATATCACTCCTGAATGAAAGTTCAAAAATCTGCACAAAGTTTCAAAATATATAATTTTGGCATTAAGATATTAAGAAACATTTTTTTATAACAAAGCAGAAAATTTAATATCAGTGCCAGAGTATATTTTGTAGCTTGTCTTTATGACTACATAAAGAAAACAGCATGGCTCTTTTCACAAAAACTTAATATTAGTAGTGAACCTATTAAAACCTGCTCGGTTGGACACAATACCTATAGGAAACTTTCCCTTTGTTTTCTTTGTTTGGACAACCCACACGGCACTTAGGATACTTTCCCTTTGTTTGAACAACCACACGGCCATAGGAACTTTCCTTTGTTTGAACAACCCACTTTAGCGAACTTTCCCTTTGTTTGAACAACCCACCGCGACTTAGGAACTTTCCTTTGTTTGGACAACCACACGGCCCTTAGGAACTTTCCCTTTGTTTCAACAATACACACAGGCCAGGAAACTTTCCCGTTGTTTGAACAACCCACACGCCCTAGGAACTTTCCCTTGTTTGGACAACCCACACAGCAGCCAGGAACTTTCCTTTGTTTGGACAACCCACACGGCCTTGGGAACTTTCCCTTGGTTTGGACAACCCACATGGTATAGGAACTTTCCTTTGTTTGAGACAACCCCACACGGCGCATAGAACTTTCCCTTTGTTTGGACAACCACACGCATAGAACTCCTTTGCTTGGTTTCCATTGTTTCAGGGACAACCACCACACGGCATAGGAACTTTCCCTTTGTTTGGACAACCCACACGGCACTTAGACCGGAGGCTCCCTCTGTTTGGACAACCCACACGCCTTAGGGCTTTCCTTTGTTTGAACAATACACAGCGCCAGGAAACTCCCCTTTGTTTGAACAACCCACACGGCCTTAGAACTTTCCTTTGTTTGAACAACACACGCACATAGGAACTTTCCTTTTTTTGTTTGAACAATACCACACGGCCAGGAACTTTCCCTTTGTTTGAACAATTGACCAGGCATGGAAACTTTTCCCTGTTTGGACAAACCTGGGCGCTTAGGAGCTTTCCTTTGTTTGGACAATCGTGACAGCCAGAACTTTCCCTTTGTTTGAACAACCCACAGCACGCCAGAACTTTCCTTTGTTTGGACAACCCAGCAGCTTAGAGGAGCCCTTTGTTTGGACAATCCCCACCATAGAACGGCACTGGTTAGGAAACTTTCCTTTGTTTGGACAACCCACACGCCAGAACTTTCCCTTCGTTTGAACAATCCACACGGCGCCAGGAACATTTCCTTTGTTTCAACAACCCACACAGCACTGGAGAACATTCCCTTTGTTTGAACAGCCCACACAGCACTGAGGAAACATTCCCTTTGTTTGAACAACCCACACAGAACCTAGAAAACTTTCCCTTTGTTTGAGCAACCCACACAGCCCTTAGGAAACCTTCCCTTTGTTTGAACAACCCACATGGCCCTGAGGAAACTTTACCTTCATTTCAATAATTCCTACCTCCATCAAATGTTGTTCTGATAAATGGTTTCTGGGGTCCAGTTCAAAAATGAGAACATGATTTACTCCGGCGTCCACCCATACACATTAATACCAATCAAGAACATAAACAATATGATGAGTAAGGTGCCCCTGTACAGTCGAAACACAATACGCCAGTCATTCCTGGTTTTACTGAACACACCTACAAAGAAAAGGATTCTTATACAATTCCACCTTCATAGCATTCTATATAGATTATTCTTACTTCACCATTAGCAGCTCACCATCAAAATACAAGTGAGGTAAAATTATAGTTGTTTTTGTTAAGAGAGAATTACGTATATAATACTCAACTGAATAAAACAATTTTTATATCTTAAATTATTCTAACTGTACAAAATAATGAGAAATACTTGAAATAATTGTTATTATGATAAGTTTATAAAATAAATCCAGGTCCAAGACTATTTTAGAAAATGGGTAAAACATGAGCTACACAAGATAAGGAAATAAAACTTATTATTACAACTTTAGGATTCTTATCACAGTACAAGTTTGTATGTCATAAAGTGCTAGTACAAACCAAAATGTCAAACCAACAGACGGGGCAAACAGATTTCTTTATGTCCTGATGTGTAGTTTTGTCCAACTTTGTGAAAAATCTGATAACTCATTCACATCTTTAGAGATGAAACACAGAATAGGACCAAAGAGTTGATTCAGAGCACTAGTTAAAATTGAGAAGTTTCTGGTTCAAGCCCTGATCAGAGTAGATTTCGAACTTTGTGAAATATCTGATCTCAAAATAACTTTAAAGAAAGGAAAGAAGGTGGCTAAACCCATCATTTATTTTTTATCACCATCTATTTCATGCTAGTGAAAGGAAAGAAGGTGGCTAAACCCATCATTTGTTTTTTATCACCATATATTTCATACTAGAGAAAGAAAAGAAGGTGGCTAAACCCATCATTTATTTTTTTATCACCATCTATTTCCGCTAGTGAAAGGAAAGAAGGTGGCTAAACCCATCATTTGTTTTTTATCACCATATATTTCATACTAGAGAAAGGAAAGAAGGTGGCTGAACCCATCATTTATTTTTTATCACCATATATTTCATACTAGAGAAAGGAAAGAAGGTGGCTAAACCCATCATTTGTTTTTTTTATCACCATATATTTCATACTAGTGAAAGGAAAGAAGGTGGCTAAACGCATCATTTGTTTTTTTATCACCATCTATTTCACACTAGAGAAAGGAAAGAAGGTGGCTAAACCCATCATTTGTTTTTTTATCACCATAAACCCATATTTCACCATCTATTTACGCTAAAGAAAGAAAAGAAGGTGGCTAAACCCATCATTTGTTTTTTATCACCATCTATTTCACGCTAAAGAAAGGAAAGAGGTGGCTAAACCCATCATTTGTTTTTTTTTTATCACCATCTATTTCACACTAAAGAAAGGAAAGAAGGTGGCTAAACCCATCATTTGTTTTTTTTATCACCATCTATTTCACGCTAAAGAAGGGAAGAAGGTGGCTAAACCCATCATTTGTTTTTTTATCACCATCTATTTCACACTAGAAAGGAAGAAGGTGGCTAAACCCATCATTTGTTTTTTTTTCACCATCACCATAAAGAGAGAAAGGAAAGAAGGTGGCTAAACCCATCATTTGTTTTTATTCTACACTAAAGAAAGGAAGAAGGTGGCTAAACCCATCATTTGTTTTTTTTTATCACCATCTTTTTATCACCATCTATTTCACACTAAAGAAAGGAAAGAGATTGGCTAAACCCATCATTTGTTTTTTTATCACCATCTATTTCACTAGAGAAAGGAAAGAAGGTGGCTAAACCCATCATTTGTTTTTTTTATCACCATCTATTTCACACTAGAAAGGAAAGAAGGTGGCTAAACCCATCATTTGTTTTTTTATCACCATCTATTTCACGCTAGAGAAAGGAAAGAAGGTGGCTAAACCCATCATTTGTTTTTCACCATCTATTTCACGCTAAAGGAAAGAAGGTGGCTAAACCCATCATTTGTTTGTTTTTCACCATCTATTTCACACTAAAGAAAGGGAAGAAGGTGGCTAAACCCATCATTTGTTTTTTTTTTTTTATCACCATCTATTTCACACTAGAGAAAGGGAAGAAGGTGGCTAAACCATCATTTGTTTTTTTATCACCATCTATTTCACACTAGAGAAAGGAAGAGAAGGTGGCTAAACCCATCATTTGTTTTTTTATCACCATCTATTTCACACTAAAGAAAGGAAAGAAGGTGGCTAAACCCATCATTTGTGGCTAAACCCATCATTTGTTTTTTATCACCATCTATTTCACACTAGAGAAAGGAAAGAAGGTGGCTAAACCCATCATTTGTTTTTTTTTCACCATCTATTTCACACTAGAGAAAGGAAAGGGTGGCCATCATTTGTTTATTTTCACCATCTATTTCAACTAGGAAAGGAAAGAAGGTGGCTAAACCCATCATTTGTTTTTTTATCACCATCTATTTCATTTGTTTTATCACCATCTATTTCACACTAGAGAAAGGAAAAGGTGGCTGAACCATCATTTTTTTTTTTTATCACCATCTATTTCACACTAGAGAAAGGAAAGAAACCCATCATTTGTTTTTTTTATCACCATCTATTTCACACTAGAGAAAGGAAAGAAGGTGGCTAAACCCATCATTTGTTTTTTTTATCACCATCTATTTCACACTAGAGAAAGGAAAGAAGGTGGCTAAACCCATCATTTGTTTTTTATCACCATCTATTTGATACTAGAGAGGAAAGAAGGTGGCTAAACCCATCATTTGTTTTTTATCACCATCTATTTCACACTAGAGAAAGGAAAGAAGGTGGCTAAACCCATCATTTGTTTTTTATCACCATCTATTTCATACTAGAGAAAGGAAAGAGAGGTGGCTAAATCCATCATTTATTTTTTTTTTATCACCATCTATTTCACACTAGAGAAAGGAAAGAAGGTGGCTAAACCCATCATTTGTTTTTTATCACCATCTATTTCATACTAGAGAAAAAAAAGAAGGTGGCTGAACCCATCATTTGTTTTTTTATCACCATCTATTTCATACTAGAGAAAGGAAAGAAGGTGGCTAAACCCATCATTTGTTTTTTTTTATCACCATCTATTTCACGCTAAAGAAAGGAAAGAAGGTGGCTAAACCCATCATTTGTTTTTTATCACCATCTATTTCATACTAAAGTCCTTTCTTCTGGCCACATAGAAACTTTATGGGTTTGCATGTATTCATTTAAAAAGATAACACTAAACTTACAGGTTCAAGGTTGAGTTTAACTGTTATCAACATGGCTACACATAATATTCCACTGTTATTGGATTGCCCAATACATTACAATTACCACTCTTTGCTATTAAAGGAACACAAACATCACTGTAATCTTCCTCCTAAAATTCATAAATAGGAATATTTTTGTTTATAGCTGGTGTGAATATTTACTACTAACAAGAGAATAACAATATATTAACAATCTGTTGGATTTCTTTATCACAAAATATTCTGTTCAAAGTACCAACCTGAGGTGACTTTAAAGCTGTAAAAATCATTAGACTGCCTAACCCTAACACAATGTTTGTTTTAGAAAAACCATAACGTTATCCATTAAGCCTATCTTAGTAGTCTTCAAGTTCAATGAAGAGATATTTTTTGTCATCATGATGTTTCTACTATTAACACATTAAAATAGCTGAACAAATGGTTACCTGATAGAATGACAGTGGTGATCAGAACTAAAAAGGCACCAGAAAACAAGCCCACTTTGAAGGTTGTGGAACGGGACAGCTACGAAACCAAACAGTTATATAAAACAGAAAGACACAAGTTTCAACTGCTCTTATTAACAGAATACAAATACACATAATTTACTGGCCAAAACAGATGAATACTGATTTAACTGCAATCTTCTAACAAGTTTGACCACTAATAATAATGTACAACCATCAATGTCTTTTATAAGCCACCTCAACTTACTATTTCAACAGATGTTACTACCTCTGACCAGATGTTAAGTTATTCACCAGCAAACAGCAAAGTTCAATAAACACTGAATCCATAATGAAGGATTAAAAAAAAGGCCATTTCTGAATTTTTTTACAAAAAAACTTTAAAACAGAAAATATAATTTAAGTTCAGAACTATAAAGTAAGAATGGGTATTAATGTTAATTGTTATTAAATGTGAATCATAAGTGTAGATTATAAAGGATGACCCAGCCCTTATATTGTTACCTGGTAAAGTGTAGATTATAAAGGATGATCCAGCCCTTACATGGTTACCTGGGCACTAAGTGTAGATATAAAGGATGACCCAGCCCTTATATGGTTACCTGGGCACTAAGTGTAGATTATAAAGGATGATCCAGCCCTTACATGGTTACCTGGGCACTAAGTGTAGATTATAAAGGATAACCCAGCCCTTACATGGTTACCTGGGCACTAAGTGTAGATCATAAAGTATGATCCAACCCTTACATGGTTACCTGGTAATTAAGTGTAGATCATAAAGGATGACCCAGCCCTTACATGGTTACCTGGTAATTAAGTGTAGATCATAAAGGATGACCCAGCCCTTACATGGTTACCTGATCATTAAGTGTAGATTATAAAGGATGACCCAGACCTTACATGGTTACCTGATCATTAAGTGTAGATTATAAAGGATAACCCAGCCCTTACATGGTTACCTGGTAATTAAGTGTAGATTATAAAAAATGATCAAGCCCTTACATGGTTACCTGGGTACTAAGTGTAGATTATAAAGGATAACCCAGCCCTTACATGGTTACCTGGGCACAAAGTGTAGATTATAAAGGATAACCCAGCCCTTACATGGTTACCTGGGCACTAAGTGTAGATCATAAAGTATGATCCAACCCTTACATGGTTACCTGGTAATTAAGTGTAGATCATAAAGGATGACCCAGCCCTTACATGGTTACCTGGGCACTAAGTGTAGATCATAAAGTATGATCCAACCCTTACATGGTTACCTGGTCATTAAGTGTAGATCATAAAGGATGACCCAGCCCTTACATGGTTACCTGGGCATTAAGTGTAGATTATAAAGGATAACCCAGCCCTTATATGGTTACCTGGGCATTAAGTGTAGATTATAAAGGATAACCCAGCCCTTACATGGTTACCTGGGCACTAAGTGTAGATTATAAAGGATAACCCAGCCCTTACATGGTTACCTGGGCATTAAGTGTAGATCATAAAGGATGATCCAGCCCTTACATGGTTACCTGGTCATTAAGTGTAGATCATAAAGGATATCCAACCCCAGCCCTTACATGGTTACCTGGGCACTTAAGTGTAGATTATAAAGGATAACCCAGCCCTTACATGGTTACCTGGGCATTAAGTGTAGATTATAAAGGATAACCCAGCCCTTACATGGTTACCTGGGCACTAAGTGTAGATCATAAAGGATGACCCAGCCCTTACATGGTTACCTGGTAATTAAGTGTAGATTATAAAGGATGACCCAGACCTTACATGGTTACCTGATCATTAAGTGTAGATTATAAAGGATAACCCAGCCCTTACATGGTTACCTGGTAATTAAGTGTAGATTATAAAAAATGATCAAGCCCTTACATGGTTACCTGGGCACTAAGTGTAGATTATAAAGGATGACCCAGCCCTTACATGGTTACCTGGGCATTAAGTGTAGATTATAAAGGATGACCAACCCTTACATGGTTACCTGGGCATTAAGTGTAGATCATAAAGGATGATCCAGCCCTTACATGGTTACCTGGTCATTAAGTGTAGATCATAAAGGATGACCCAGCCCTTACATGGTTACCTGGGCATTAAGTGTATTAAAGGATGACCCAGCCCTTACATGGTTACCTGGGCATTAAGTGTAGATTATAAAGGATGACCAGCCCTTACATGGTTACCTGGGCACTAAGTGTAGATTATAAAGGATAACCCAGCCCTTACATGGTTACCTGGGCACTAAGTGTAGATCATAAAGGATGACCCAGCCCTTACATGGTTACCTGGGCAGTAAGTGTAGATTATAAAGGATGATCCAGCCCTTACATGGTTACCTGGGCATTAAGGTGTAGATTATAGAAGTATGACCCAACCCTTACATGGTTACCTGGGCATTAAGTGTAGATCATAAAGGATGACCCAGCCCTTACATGGTTACCTGGGCATTAAGTGTAGATTATAAAGGATGATCCAGCCCTTACATGGTTACCTGGGCATTAAGTGTAGATTATAAAGGATGACCCAGCCCTTACATGGTTACCTGGTCATTAAGTGTAGATTATAAAGGATGATCCAGCCCTTACATGGTTACCTGGGCATTAAGTGTAGATCATAAAGTATGATCCAACCCTTACATGGTTACCTGGTCATTAAGTGTAGATCATAAAGGATGACCCAGCCCTTACATGGTTACCTGGGCATTAAGTGTAGATTATAAAGGATGAACCAGTCCTTATATGGTTACCTGGGCATTAAGTGTAAATTATAAAGGATGACCCAGCCCTTACATGGTTACCTGGGCATTAAGTGTAGATTATAAAGGATGAACCAGCCCTTACATGGTTACCTGGGCATTAAGTGTAAATTATAAAGGATGACCCAGCCCTTACATGGTTACCTGGGCATTAAGTGTAGATTATAAAGGATGACCCAGCCCTTACATGGTTACCTGGGCATTAAGTGTAGATTATAAAGGATGAACCAGCCCTTACATGGTTACCTGGGCATTAAGTGTAGATTATAAAGGATGACCCAGCCCTTACATGGTTACCTGGGCATTAAGTGTAGATTATAAGGATGACCCAGCCCTTACATGGTTACCTGGGCATTAAGTGTAGATTATAAAGGATGACCCAGCCCTTACATGGTTACCTGGGCATTAAGTGTAAATTATAAAGGATGAACCAGCCCTTACATGGTTACCTGGGCATTAAGTGTAGATTATAAAGGATGACCCAGCCCTTACATGGTTACCTGGGCATTAAGTGTAGATTATAAAGGATGACCCAGCCCTTACATGGTTACCTGGGCATTAAGTGTAGATTATAAAGGATGACCCAGCCCTTACATGGTTACCTGGGCATTAAGTGTAGATTATAAAGGATGAACCAGCCCTTACATGGTTACCTGGGCATTAAGTGTAAATTATAAAGGATGACCCAGCCCTTACATGGTTACCTGGGCATTAAGTGTAGATTATAAAGGATGAACCAGCCCTTACATGGTTACCTGGGCATTAAGTGTAGATTATAAAGGATGACCCAGCCCTTACATGGTTACCTGGGCATTAAGTGTAGATTATAAAGGATGACCCAGCCCTTACATGGTTACCTGGGCATTAAGTGTAGATTATAAAGGATGACCCAGCCCTTACATGGTTACCTGGGCATTAAGTGTAGATTATAAAGGATGACCAGCCCTTACATGGTTACCTGGGCATTAAGTGTAGATTATAAAGGATGACCCAGCCCTTACATGGTTACCTGGGCATTAAGTGTAGATTATAAGGATGACCCAGCCCTTACATGGTTACCTGGGCATTAAGTGTAGATTATAAAGGATGACCCAGCCCTTACATGGTTACCTGGGCATTAAGTGTAGATTATAAAGGATGACCCAGCCCTTACATGGTTAGCCCTGGGCATTAAGTGTAGATTATAAAGGATGACCCAGCCCTTACATGGTTACCTGGGCATTAAGTGTAGATTATAAAGGATGACCCAGCCCTTACATGGTTACCTGGGCATTAAGTGTAGATTATAAAGGATGACCCAGCCCTTACATGGTTACCTGGGCATTAAGTGTAGATTATAAAGGATGACCCAGCCCTTACATGGTTACCTGGGCATTAAGTGTAGATTATAAAGGATGACCCAGCCCTTACATGGTTACCTGGGCATTAAGTGTAGATTATAAAGGATGAACCAACCCTTACATGGTTACCTGGGCATTAAGTGTAGATTATAAAGGATGACCCAGCCCTTACATGGTTACCTGGGCATTAAGTGTAGATTATAAAGGATGACCCAGCCCTTACATGGTTACCTGGGCATTAAGTGTAGATTATAAAGGATGACCCAGCCCTTACATGGTTACCTGGGCATTAAGTGTAGATTATAAAGGATGACCCAGCCCTTACATGGTTACCTGGGCATTAAGTGTAGATTATAAAGGATGATAACCCAGCCCTTACATGGTTACCTGGGCATTAAGTGTAGATTATAAAGGATGACCCAGCCCTTACATGGTTACCTGGGCATTAAGTGTAGATTATAAAGGATGACCCAGCCCTTACATGGTTACCTGGGCATTAAGTGTAGATTATAAAGGATGAACCAGCCCTTATATGGTTACCTGGGCATTAAGTGTAGATTATATAAGGATGACCCAGCCCTTACATGGTTACCTGGGCATTAAGTGTAGATTATAAAGGATGAACCAGCCCTTACATGGTTACCTGGGCATTAAGTGTAGATTATAAAGGATGACCCAGCCCTTACATGGTTACCTGGGCATTAAGTGTAGATTATAAAGGATGACCCAGCCCTTACATGGTTACCTGGGCATTAAGTGTAGATTATAAAGGATAACCCAGCCCTTTATATGGTTACCTGGTAATTAAGTGTAGATTATAAAGGATGATCCAACCCTTATATGGTTACCTGGTAATTAAGTGTAGATTATAAAGGATGACCCAGCCCTTACATGGTTACCTGGTCATTAAGTGTAGATTATAAAGGATGACCCAGCCCTTACATGGTTACCTGGTCATTAAGTGTAGATTATAAAGGATGACCCAGACCTTACATGGTTACCTGGCATTAAGTGTAGATTATAAAGGATGACCCAGACCCTTACATGGTTACCTGGTCATTAAGTGTAGATTATAAAAGGATCCAACCCAGTACCCTTATATGGTTACCTGGTCATTAAGTGTAGATTATAAAGGATGACCCAGCCCTTACATGGTTACCTGGTATTAAGTGTAGATTATAAAAGGATGACCCATGCCCTTACATGGTTACCTGGTCATTAAGTGTAGATTATAAAGGATGACCCAGCCCTTACATGGTTACCTGGTATTAAGTGTAGATTATAAAGGATGACCCAGCCCTTACATGGTTACCTGGTCATTAAGTGTAGATTATAAAGGATGACCCAGCCCTTACATGGTTACCTGGTAATTAAGTGTAGATTATAAAGGATGATCCAGCCCTTACATGGTTACCTGGTAATTAAGTGTAGATTATAAAGGATGACCCAGCCCTTACATGGTTACCTGGTATTAAGTGTAGATTATAAAGGATAACCCAGCCCTTTATATGGGTACCTGGTCATTAAGTGTAGATTATAAAGGATGACCCAGCCCTTACATGGTTACCTGGTCATTAAATGTAGATTATAAAGGATGACCCAGCCCTTACATGGTTACCTGGTAATTAAGTGTAGATTATAAAGGATGACCCAGCCCTTACATGGTTACCTGGTATTAAGTGTAGATTATAAAGGATGACCCAGCCCTTACATGGTTACCTGGTCATTAAATGTAGATTATAAAGGATGACCCAGCCCTTTATATGGTTACCTGGTCATTCAATGGTGGAACCCTTAACCTCTTCATTGCTTTCTGTCTGTCACCAGCTTCCAGCTCTGTTGTGAAAAGTGTCTGTAAATAGTATTTAAATTACATTATGTCTCGTAGATTAGTGGAAAGAAATGCTGCAGAAAGTAGCTCGTCACATCCACAACCAATCAGAATCTTTCATCAGATGATCTTACATATGTATTCAAGTTTGATTACATTCTAGCTAACCAACATAAAGCAGTTCTGATGTATTCAAGAAACATATTAAACCATAACGAAGAGAACACAGATTTTAAATATGTTTAGCATTTTGTAATATTTAGGATTAAACTTTAACTCCAATGATCAAAATACGTTAAATTTCCTTTCAAGAATTTGTTAATCTAAATAAGATTATATAATACATTACCTATAGTTCAAAGAATAACAATAGATTAATACATGCAGAGAAATTATCAGAATATTATTGAATTCATGTTTGTTACTGATTCCAAAATATAGAAACTGTTACGATATGACCATTTCTCTACTTGTAGAGAATTAGTTTTATTTCAATGAAGTGTAAAGGTGCTAATACTGTTACCCAAATGAGGCAGAAGATACAGAAAATATTTTTTTAGGATTACTTGTATCTACACTTGGTGGCAGTATTATCTACATGTAAATTGAATTGTTCTAATCTCTAACATCCAATTTGTTTTTTACAATTATGAAACTGTAACCATGTTAAAATCTAACATATTCCAACCACCTCTAAGTTCACTTTCAACCTAAATAAGGATGAGATGAAATTGAGCTTTATGAAATTAAAATAGAGATATTAGGATTAAATAACACTGATTTCAATGAGAAATAACTTAACAGAATTAGATGTAGCAAAGTTAAACTACAGGTAGATCAAACAGAATCAAATTATTGTGGATTAGGTGAGAAAGAATTAGATGAAACAGTTGCATTCAGTAAAATTAAATAAATATACTAGAACTGGGTGGAAATGGTTTTAGAAGTTTACATGAAGTAATACTAAACAAAGTAGTTTTAAATAAAGTTTGTTTAATTGAGGTAAAATTTGATAAAACAGAATTATATGAAATAAAATAAAACAAGCTACCACTAAATGATTGGATAATATTAAACCAAATGTACACAACTGACCATCTGTGACCTGTCCACCACGAGTACTTACACTACCACTATATGACTGGATATATTAAACTAAATGATTTGTTTATTTGTTATAAACCACAAATTTACACAACTGACCACCTATGACCTGTCCACCTTGAGTATTTAATCTACCACTATGATTGGATAATATTAAATTAAATGATTTTTGTTTTAAAGCACAAACTTACACAACTGACCATCTGTGACCTGTCCACCATGAGTATTTAAACTACCACTATATGATTGGACAATATTTGATTTTTGTTTTAAAGCACAAACTTACACAACTGACCATCTGTGACCCGTCCACCATGAGTAGCTAAACTCAGTGTTTAACACCATAAAATTACTAACTTTTCGATGAAATTCTTCAAGACTAAATTAGATTAATCAGAATTAAATAAAGTATAGTTTGGAAAAGCAGTTTAGGATTTGTTGAAGTAAGGTTAGGTAAATCAGGAGTATAACCACTGATCATGTCCCTTAACGTGGAACAGCGAGGAGTAGCCAATGCTTTGTGAAATAAAACAAACAAACAATGAAACTCATATTTATTCCAATTCCATGTGTGATTTGTATTTCCACAAATAGTTTCATTTCACATCCAGTATCAACAAAACCAATTTTACCTCAGTTTCTTGAATGAGTTTGTCAATATCCTTGTTAGTATAAAATGGTGCCACCTCCACGTAAGTCTGTCTCCATTTTGCTCCAGCATCAGTACCTAATAACTATTAAATTTTATTTAAATACAGAACATTAACTTGTTCTTAATGCTACGAGAAGTCTGACATGGTTACAAGTCACAAAACAAATAAAACGTCACAGTTTACAAAAATTAAATATTCAAACTACAAATATTTTCATTTTAAACCAAGTTAATACACTGCAAGAATAAAAAAAAACAAACAATAAAATAATACATGTTTACCTAATCTGCTAACTTTTTGCCCTGGTAAGAAATGTGAACTTTTGTTGGCATATTAAGACAAAACCATTTAACTTGAAAAGACTCTTTAGGGATCTTGAAATTTATATGAAAAAGAAACAAGTTATTTTACTGCTAACACTAAATAGTTCTATCAACCAATCTTAAATATATACGAGTGTACACGACCAGAAATATTTTCTATTAATTACTCACCATACTAAATATTCTAGTCTTTTCTTACACTAAATATCCTTTAGGGACTTATACAATCACATTCTTAAACAATCTACCAAAACAATTATTAGAAAATACAATGCATAAGCACCAAAACGATTTACGGTACACAGAGAAACGTTGTACAACTAATGCTTTTCTTTATATAAATTACAATCACAGTACTATCATAAGCATATCTCATAGTATTTAATAATTTTGCTGACAGACAAAAATAAAAAGGTCGTGAAAAGCAGACAATAAGAATTAGAAAAACAAAACTAATTTCATCGTCGTTTTATAAGGACAAAAATAAAGATTCTGTAGTTGTCAAACATACATTAAGAAAAAGTAAAGTCTGCACCTTAAAAGTAAAAGCACTAAGTAAGATCATCGTTAGAAGAAAGTAATATACGTTCAGTTGTTTAACATTTAAGTATAAACAGTTTCCATTTGCATGGCTGAGCACTTCAAAATGATTAGTTTAGAATTTCGCGCAAAGCTACACAAGAGCTGTGTGCTAGCCAATCTTAATTTAGCAGTGTAGAACTAGATGGGAAGGCAACAAGTAATCACCACCCACCATCAACTCTTGGACTACTCTTTAAGCAACGAGTAATGGAATTGACAGTCGCATTATAATGAGCATGTTTGGCGTGATGGGGATTCGAACCCGTGACCATCATATCATGAGCCGAGTGCCTTAACCACCTGGCCATGCTGAGCCTTCAAAATGATAACAGTGAAATATGAGAATTATCATTGAAACACTTTAGAGATTGGTTTTATTAGAATTCTGTTCCTCAATAATAGGATAAAAATCAATGATAATGAGCTAACAAAAGAAAATTATTTTAAAGAGAATCTAAATAAAACTTTAATAATCTTTGTTGAGAGAAAGAAAAATTCTATAAAAACTTACCTTATCATGTTTTTTCAAAATTTTTCTAAAACCAGTAAAGTTAAGATTCTGGTAATTCTGCAAAAGGATCAAACTCAGGTAAAACTCACTAAACGCAAGCTTCAGCTCATGAATCTTTCGTGTGTGTGTTCGTACCTGCCTCTGGGTTTCTCTGTTCAAGACTTTCAAGTTGAAAGTTAACCTAGTGTTTGAAAAAACAAATAATCACATCATGTCAACCAAATTAGATCGATTTTGCGACTAATAATTTAAAATTGAATATTCTACATGAGATGAGTTCTTAAAAGTAAATATTAAAAAATACACCAAATTATAGATTGTAGCAAGTCACGTCATGAGTCGAATGCAGCACTGTTTAAAATTAGATGTTTATAATGTCAAAATACTAAGTCTATAGTTTCTTGTAAATTAGGAACTTCAAATATGAAATAAGAACTTCATATATTTATATTTTGCTGAGATATGGTTTATGTACTGAATCAAACACGGTGACCCCTGTTCAACTCTTTCTAATTTTGAAAATGGTCCCTTATACACATTTACTTTAATATACAACATGTGAATAACCAATTGACAGCTTAGAATGCCCCCTATTGGTTTTCTCAGCCATTTTAATCTGTGGAAAGGCTACCACATTCTCTCAAATGAACTTTTCAAGAAGGTAGGTCATGTCTTTAGTCAGTTCAAAGTTTCATATTTTTTTAAACATAAATAAATCTCAGTTACTAAGCTTAATAAATTACAGTAGAGTTATTTATGATTCATTAGTTACTCAACTGTACATATTGGGCAGTTTAATGACCAGGTTGATCCATATTTATTTCAGTTTTTTTCCAGCATCATATTCAACTTAGTAATTGTAAATTCTAACTCTGAACATATCTTTGTGACATGAATGTATGAATAATGTGTCAAAAAATTTACAAAACCTTCCCCAAACTTTCAGTGGCATCACACTACCCACAAAATGACAAACAATGCTAAACTAGAATTCTTGATAAGAACTATTCCACTATGATTTCATAATGCCTGTGGTTGTCGTGCAACTTGCTGGTTCATGTTCAAATATAATATTGAGCAGAGACTCGCAAAACATTTGTTGTCAAATTAGCGTCTTTACTACAACAGTACTGCTTTAAATACACGATTTCCAATATAATACAAAATAATTATAATCACAAACATTGGAATCTACAGTTCCATTTGTCTTAGGCCTAACATTAGAACCCTTCGTAAAATACAACCAACATTTGTTAAAAGACATAAATTAACAATGTAGCTTGCGTACATTTTTTGCTTTAGTTTAATTAGAGTTAGACTTTACTGCACATAATACCCTAAATACATAAACTTGTGTGTTTTTTTTTACACTCCAATATTAGATTTTTTTACAAATTTCGATAAACATTGTTGTGCAAAATGTTTACCAAAGTATGATTACATCTGCCTTTTGTTTACACCCATTAAAATTAAGTGCGCATGAACATGCAGGTTAAAAAGTATGGCAAGTATCCATCTTTAGGTAAAAAGTGAGTATCACAGTAACAAGTAACAAACTCGCCCCTACGTTATATCACCTTGACAAAACAAGTGAACCTAATAACATAGTGAAAAGAACTTATGTAGAATTAAACTTATGAAACAGATTTTTAAATAACATTTAAAACATACATAAAAATATTTTAAAAATTATCAAATTGGACATTACTTCATCTGCTCATACATTTATTGAGAACCAGTTAGACTGCACATACATTTCCAATGATGGCAAAATATCACCTGCACAACTCAGAAGTGACCAATCAACTGGTTTGTTGTCATGGTAACTAAAGATTTATTATGGGTACAATGTCATAAAGAAGTCCTACAATTGGAGAGTGAAAATGTTAAGGATTTAATGTCTTTCCTTATGCCATAACACAGGTTGGATGATTGATACACATCAGGACAAAGCATGATGGGAATTGTCTTCCTTGTTTTAAGAAATAAAAGTTCCTTAAAAATGAATTCATTGTTAACTATGATGATTGAAAGATTGTATTTCCATCACAATGCATAGAGAGCTTAAAAATAGCAGTCCCTTTTGGTATTGGTATCAATCATCATTACAGTACTTAGGATTACCACAGTGATAAAAAAGTGTGAGTCAGCACTTCTGTCTCGTGTGTTCTTATCACAACCATGTCTACTCTTACATTTCATTTGTGCTTCATATGTTAGTTACTAAGAACTAACACAAAACTATGTCTACTCTTACATTTCATTTGTGCTTCATATGTTAGTTACTAAGAACTAACACAAAACTATGTCTACTCTTACATTTCATTTGTGCTTCATATGTTAGTTACTAAGAACTAACACAAAACCATCTTACCTCTTTACTGAAGTTTTATTTTTTACACCAGAAACTCTTAAAGCATTATTCAACTCCGTCTTTAAGTTGCTAAACTTACGAGTTCCTTCTGCTAGCTTTTCTGAAAAAGGAAAGACACTTGAAAAATAATTTTTAAAGCCACATCAAATACAATCAAATTCTAAACTTTGTTACTTACACTCAGATAATATAAGAAACCAGTTTTTTTAAAGAGAAAGGTATTTTTTGTTACTTACACTCAGATAATATAAATCACAGTTTTTTAAAAGACAAAATGACCCACATTTTGTTTACTTAACACTCAGATAATATAAAAACCAGTTTTTTTTAAAGAGACAAGGTATTTTTGTTACTTACACTCAGATAATATAAGTTACACTCAAGTAATATAAGAAACCAGTTTTTTGTTGTTTTAAAAGACAAGTATTTTTGTTACTTACACTCAGATAATATAAGAAACCAGTTTTTTTTCAAAGACAAGGTATTTTGTTTTTTTTAAAGTAATAGAAGAAACCAGTTTTTTGTTTTTTTAAAGAGACAAGTTGTTTTGTTACCTACACTCAGATAATATATTTTTTTTTTAAGAACAAGGTTTTTTTTTTTTCAGATAATAAGAGACAAGGTAATATAAGAAACCAGTTTTTTTGTTTTTTTTAAAGAGACAAGGTTGTTTTGTTACCTACACTCATATAATATAAGAAACCAGTTTTTTTTAAACAGATAAGGTATTTTTTGTTACTTACACTCAGATAATATAACAAGCCAGTTTTTTTTAAACAGATAAGGTATTTTTTGTTACTTACACTCGGGTAATATAACAAACCAGTTTTTTTTAAACAGATAAGGTATTTTTTGTTACTTACACTCGGGTAAAATAAGAAACCAGTTTTTTTGTTTTTTTTAAAGAGACAAGGTTGTTTTGTTACCTACACTCAGATAATATAAGAAACCAGTTTTTTTTTTAAACAGATAAGGTATTTTGTTACTTACTCAGATAATATAACAAACCAGTTTTTTTAAACAGATAACGTATTTTTGTTACTTACACTCAGATAATATAACAAGCCAGTTTTTTTTAAAAGAGGCAAGGTATTTTTTGTTACTGACCTGAAAAAAAAGTGTTTATTTTGGCTAATTCCTTGTCACAGTAGTGAAAAAATTCTTCATCAAACATTACAAAATATCGGGTAATTTCTCTTTGTTCAACAACTGAAACAAGAAATTGAAAATATTAAAAATGTCATGAATCTGCTAAATCAAATAGCAGAAACAAACTGTTTACAGCGACCCTACAAATTTATAACATTTTATACATAATTATTTAAATTAATATATTTACCATTTAAATTTTTTGTGTTACTTTTTTGGCTCAAATGTCTGGATTTTTATTGTTTTTTCTTGACACAAGGTGAACAAATTTACAACAAATAATTTACAAAAGATTCTGTTCTATGTCTTGTGACATGCATTTCTTATTCATTCTAATGTTCCTGTTATTTATCATATACTACTTTTAAAAAAAAAAAACTCTTCAGTGTCAGGTTTAGAAAATAATTCCTTATCAGCATAAATGCACATATAAGCTGCGTGTTTTGATTATTGTCAAACCAAATCATCTATTATGTGTACCATAATACTTTTAATATTTAAAAAACACCAACATTAATTATTAAAATTACAAATGTTTTTGTGCTACCAAAATAACCCAGCATGTATCGATCACAATGATACACTAAAAACAATTCACATAAAAGTTATTCTTATAAAAAACATCGCATATTGGACTTTGTTATTACTGTTTGTTGAAAACAAAGGTATTCCCAATCAACTACAATACTACATGACATGGACAGAAAGAGTGAAGATTTAAAGTAACATGACTAACTCTAACCAGTTTTTCTTAAAGAGACAAGGTATTTTTTTGTTACTTATCTGAAATGTTAGTGAACTCAGGTAATATGACTAAGTAACATGACTAACTCTCTGCCGATGTACAGAAAGAGTGTAGATTTAACATGACTAACTCTCTGCTGATGTAAGAAAAGTGTAGATTTAAAGTAACACGTAACTCTCTACCGGCGTGCAGAAAGAGTGAAAATTTAAAGTAACATGACTAACTCTCTACCGGCGTTACAGAAAGATGAAAATTTAAAGTAACACGACTAACTCTCTACCGACGTACAGAAAGAGTGAAAATTTAAAGTAACACGACTAACTCTCTACCGACGTGCAGAAAGAGTGAAGATTTAAAGTAACATAACTAACTCTAACCACGACTAACTCTCTGACTAAGTAACATCACTAACTCTCTGCCGATGTACAGAAAGAGTGTAGATTTAAAGTAACATGACTAACTCTCTGCCGATGTACAGAAAGAGTGAAGATTTAAAGTAACATGACTAACTCTCTGCGATGAACAGAAAGAGTGTAGATTTAAAGTGACACGACTAATTCTCTACCGATGTACAGAAAGAGTGTAGATTTAAAGTAACATGACTAACTCTCTGTCGGCGGTGCGTCTCCATTGCTGCATACAACATTCCTTTCATCTCCTGTTAAGAATAATTAATACAAAAACATCAACAGATCATTCATAAGTATAGTCACATAATATTTACTGAATTTTCTTTTGTTTAAAGCTCATAATACAAAAACAGTAATAAAACATACTGTGATAAGTTAACTATCTTTAGCTTTTAAAATAAGCTTCCATATCAACACAACCATATATATTTAAAGAAACCAACCAAAGAAAATATGTTTTGCTATACTTAGTAAGGAATCTCAAGATGCTTTAAAATGGGTGATTATATATTATTCAGGGTGAAAAAAAAAAACATTATAACAGCATCACTACAAGCATTAAAAATTTAAAGCAATGGAGAAAATACTATATGAAGGATAGAAAGTAAAACTTACTTCCAATAATGAATAAATTAATTACTTATGATACAATATCATTCATATTATATCACCAAAGGGCTTTATTGAAGATTGTTACAATACTTCAAAGATGTAAATAAATCAACTACAACATTGAAACTTAAAATACATATGATCTTTGGTAACTCTTACTAACATGTAAAACAAAATAAATAGGCTAGTTACAGCAGAGTAAAACCCACAATAAAAACATTATGTAAGAAATTACACCTACAAACTATAACAAAAAAAATCTTATCAAACAATCAACATCACATTTATAAATTAATCATCATATGAGAGGTTAAAATGCTATCAAAATAATAAGTACATACAAAATCAAACTGCAAAGATAGACACATGCATCTGTATATGATTTAAAATACAACATAATATTATATTAAAGTCATGTACAAACTAAGGTTTAAAACATCACATTTAAGATAAAAGTATAGAACAAGTTGACACAAAATACATAAATGTAAATTATTATCAACTATATTAAAATATAAACAATTTAAAACAGCCTACAGATGTATTACCATTAATAACACAATTATTATATCAAAGTTCAATATTTGGAGGCAGTTAAACACAATTATAAGCAACAAATTAGAATATTCTTGTTTAAGACTATTTATAGCAAACTTTTCACTCACTTTGTTGCAAGTATTAAAACTATTTTCATGAATAATGATTTATTAAGTAAGACCATCATATTTATACTGCATTTACATGGGGTAAGCGTGGATTAAGTAATCTGAGGGTCGCATCCCGTCGTGCCAAACATGCTGTAGCCCTTTCAGCCGTGGGGTGTTATAATCAATCCCACTATTACGTTGGTACAAGAGTAGCCCAAGAGTTAGCAGTGGGTGGTGATGACTAGTCCCTCTTGTCTTACACTACTAAATTAGGGATGGCTAGCGCAGATAGCCTTCAAGTAGCTTTGAGCAAAATTCAAACAACTGACAAGCATTTACTTAAATCTGCTATGAACATTTTAAATGTGATAAACAAAATACGAAAATCAAATATTCATTAGACATATTTTTAACTCTAGATACAATGTTTCAATCAGGCTAATAATATTGATAGGTTAGCCTGATGAACCAAATAAGAGTTGAGGTTTTTCCATACTTTGAAGAAATATTTATAATGAGATCCTAGACTTCATTTTAAACAGTGAAGTGTTTAATTAAAAGGTCTTCCACACAAGTTTCGTGCCATGTGCTGTTATAACATATATTAAGATTTTTTTTCTCTCCCTTTCTTCATAAATATAGTGTGAATGATTACGTGAATTTTGAAATTTCACAATGTGAAGTTAAAGTTCTACCAATTTCGGTTTCAAAGCTCACCTTTGGTTTCAGTGAAAGTATCAACAGAAGAACTTAAAGAGGTTGACACACTTTATAAGAGACACACAGAGAATATTTTGCATTTATTAGTTATTTAAAATTAAAGCCCAGAATTAGCAACTTGACAACACTTGAGAGAAGTACAGCTTTCAGCTCCATCATATATCACGGATGAAATTATGTCATATTAATTTTATTGCATTACACTATAGTAAAGCCTATCATTTAGTGTGCAAGTTGATTAATAACAGTAATAAGGCCCAAACTAGTAATACTACACAGTGACAGAATTTTTTATATGTTGAGCTTAAAAATTCAGTACTAAAGTTACAGTAGCGAACAATATATAAGCTACACAAGTAATATTTGTTGTTACTAGTAATACCACTACCTGTCTTTAACAATTTAGCACACAAATTTAACATCTTACCTCGTAAGTGATATACTGTTTCCGCCATTCTGGCGTTATATGTGCAGATAAATGTTCAGCAAATTTCATTATAATAAACGACTAAATTTCACTTACAATTCTCCACTATAATTCATCACCATTAAATACTTTCAGTTTAAACTAAATCGTACGATATTATAAACACTTCACTACACTTGCCAGCTGATACCTCCTGCGCCGTGTTTCGTTAAACTTGCAATCTGATTGGCCAATAATACACAAAAGATTTTCTAGCCCCGGCCTAGAATTTCCTACAAAATTTCTGCAACTTCATTGGTCAATATGTAGAAATATAAACTTGGACCTAATAGGTATGTTTGCTTAAAAGACAGGTGCACGTGCTCGTTTAGTTTATCTGGTTGAGTGCGTAAAGTGTGTACGTTGGAGGAAGATTTTGTTTACGCTGTGTTAGGCGTACCATCTGTATTTCGTAAACGTTGGCGATTATTTTCGTCACAAAGTATCATTTTGTGCATAATAAGTTTATGATAAATATTAACTGATAAAAGCGTAACTGGGTTTGAAATATATTAATATCCAAGACATCAAGAATTGTTTGGCTTAAGGTAAATATTTTGTGTTTTGTTTTTGAAATACAAATGTTTTCCTCAGTGTATTTCTTTGTGACATATTTTCAAGGGTGCATGCACCTAATGTACACTTGTAAAATATATTTGTGCAGTTAAAAACTCACTATATATATATATATATATAAGTTCAAGTGGATAACTAGTTTTGTAATCTAAGATTACAAAATTCCATTCCAAAGTTCATAAATAAATGTATTTACGAGAATATTTTTCTTTTCTGGACCATTTGTTACTAGACCTGAATTTATGAGGTGCAACAAGATGTATTTTTAAAAAATGATCAAATTAAAATATATTTGTGCAGTTGAAAAAAATCTTTGAGAAAATAGCTGAACTTTCTTTATTTTTGACCTTGTGTTTGATACGTTCCACACTCAAACCTGACATTATCGTTTATTAAATCTTAGTGATATAATATGTGACTCTCAATTTGGTTTCTGCTAAAGTATTATGTTTATCTATGTAGCTTCTTTTAGAGTATTAACTATGTGTAAATTCATGTTTAAAATATACATGTTTAATATTTTCAACACAGCTCTTCTTTACTCTGGATCTGTGCGTAATACTAGTTAATTTTAAAAGTATGAACCCTTAATCTTTGGGAGGCCCAGCATGTGGGTTGTTGAGGAGCCGACTCGTAATCCGAGGGTCGCGGGTTCGAATCCAATCACACAAAACATGCTTGCCGTTTCAGCCGTGAGGATGTTGTAAAGTTTGGTTAATGCCACTATTCGTTGGTTAAAGAGTATCCCAAGAGTTGGCGATGGGTAGTGATGACTAGCTGTCTTCCCTTTAGTCTTACACTACTAAATTAGGGACGGTTAGTGCAGGTAGTCCTTGTGTAGCTTTGCGCGAAATTCAAAACAAACACACCTATCTAAGATTCTACCTTAATTCATAGAACTAATAAGAGGAAGCAAAAGAATACAGTAAGTCGATCACATTATATTTCTATATATCAGTGGTGACCAAAGCTTTCGTTTAATACAGGACTCGCCAGCCTGACTAGTATACAAATGTGGTCTTCATACTATTGGAATTATGAATGTCATGTACATCAACTATTATGATGTGAACTGAATCAGGTACGCAGATATTGAAATTACTGTTAATCGTATTTTAAGTTATTTATTTGCATATTGAAATAACTGTGTGCAATATTTCTGACCATTAGATGGCGTTATAAAATAGTATATATAAAGTCAACGGTTAAAAGTAGTGTTATGGGTGAGTGTCTTAAACTCCGGTTGTCTTCCGATGTTTTTTTAATAAACCCCGGAAGACATCAAAACTTAAATTACTCGCACATAAATTGAATTGGAAAGGATATGTAATTAATTCGTTCTTTTTTGTTATTATTATTACTACAACAACGTTGAAGCAATAAACAATACTCTGCTGTCTGACTGTCCTGGTTACTAAACCTACGATCGCCCATGATGCTAGTACCTATCGTTACAATGACAAACATTCGGTCGCTTTAGCCAGACCGTAGGTACCTGCACTCATGTATGTTTAAATGTCTTGGTAATTAATATAAATAGGATTTTTAAATATATTTTATTTCTTATTTCACACGGGTGGTGATAGTAAGTAATTTTGTTGTTGTTTTTATAAAAGCATGTTTACGTAATTATAGCCCTCTCA
>NC_134834.1:8715433-8906311 GCF_004210375.1 Tachypleus tridentatus
CATTGGCAGACTCTTCCATTGTTACACAAACTTCCATCTCTTACATTGCTTAAGCCTCTTCCATTGTTACACAAAGCTTCCATCTCTTACATTATTGTTGCCTCTTCCATTGTTACACAAACGCTTCCATCTCTTACATTGCTTTAAGCCTCTTCCATTGTTACACAAACTTCCATCTCTTACATTGCTTAAGCCTCTTCCATTGTTACACAAACTTCCATCTCTTACATTGCTTGAGCCCTTCAGCATTGTTACACAAACTTCCATCTCTTACATTGTTTGAGCCTCTTCCATTGTTACACAAGACTTCCATCTCTTACATTGCTTGACAAGCTTCCATTGTTACAGAAACTTCCATCTCTTACATTAGCTTGAGAGCTCTTCCATTGTTACCTGGAACTTCCATCTCTTACGTTGGCTTGGGCCTCTTCCGTTGTTACCTAGGCTTCCATCTCTTACATTTAGTTTAAGCCTCTTTCATTGTTACACAAGAGCTTCCATCTCTTACATTGTTTGAGCCTCTTCCATTGTTACAGAGCTTCCATCTCTTACAGGCTGTTGGAGCCTCTTCCATTTGTTACCTGAAACTTCCATCTCTTACATTGCTTGAGGCCTCTTCCATTGTTGCACAAACTTCCATCTCTTACTTATTTGTAGGGCCTCTTCCATTGTTACACAAACTTCCATCTCTTACATTGCTTGAGCCTCTTCCATTGTTACACAAACTTCCATCTCTTACATTGCTTGAGCTCTTCCATTGTTACACAAACTTCCATCTCTTACATTGCTTTTCCATTGTTAGCCTCTTCCATTGTTACACAAACTTCCATCTCTTACATTGCTTAAGCTTCTTCCATTGTTACACAAACTTCCATCTCTTACATTGCTTTTGCTTCCTCTTCCATTGTTACACAAACTTCCATCTCTTACATTGCTTGAGCCTTTCCATTGTTACACAAACTTCCATCTCTCTTATTGCCTCTTCCATTGTTACACAAACTTCCATCTCTTACATTGCTTGAGCCTCTTCCATTGTTACACAAACTTCCATCTCTTACATTGTTTGAGCCTCTTCCATTGTTACACAACTTCCATCTCTTACATTGCTTGAGCCTCTTCCATTGTTACAGAAACTTCCATCTCTACATTGCTTGAGCTCCTTCCATTGTTACAGAAACTTCCATCTCTTACATTGTTTGAGCTCTCTTCCATTGTTACACAAACTTCCATCTCTTACATTGCTTGAGCCTCTTCCATTGTTACACAAACTTCCATCTCTTACATTGTTTGAGCTCTTCCATTGTTACACAAACTTCCATCTCTTACATTGCTTGAGCCTCTTCCATTGTTACAGAAACTTCCATCTCTTACATTGCTTGAGCCTCTTCCATTGTTACACAAACTTCCATCTCTTACATTGCTTGAGCCTCTTCCATTGTTACACAAACTTCCATCTCTTATTTGCTTAAGCCTCTTCCATTGTTACACAGCTTCCATCTCTTACATTAGCTTGAGCCTCTTCCATTGTTACAAAACTTCCATCTCTACATTGCTTGAGCTCTTCCATTGTTACACAAACTTCCATCTCTTACATTGCTTGAGCCTCTTCCATTGTTACACAAACTTCCATCTCTTACATTGCTTGAGCCTCTTCCATTGTTACACAAACTTCCATCTCTTACATTGTTTGAGCCCTCTTCCATTGTTACACAAACTTCCATCTCTTACATTGTTTGAGCCTCTTCCATTCCATTGTTACACAAACTTCCATCTCTTACATTGCTTGAGCCTCTTCCATTGTTACACAAACTTCCATCTCTTACATTGCTTGAGCCTCTTCCATTGTTACACATTGTTACATTGTTGCAAACTTCCATCTCTTACATTGCTTGAGCCTCTTCCATTGTTACACAAACTTCCATCTCTTACATTGCTTGAGCCTCTTCCATTGTTACACAAACTTCCATCTCTTACATTGCTTGAGCCTCTTCCATTGTTACACAAACTTCCATCTCTTACATTGTTTGAGCTCTCTTCCATTGTTACACAAACTTCCATCTCTTACATTGTTTGAGTTACATTAAACTTCCATCTCTTACATTCCATTGTTACACAAACTTCCATCTCTTTGCTTGAGCCTTCTTCCATTGTTACACAAACTTCCATCTCTTACATTGTTACTTCCATTGTTAATTCAAACTTCCATCTCTTACATTGCTTTGAGCCTCTTCCATTGTTACACAAACTTCCATCTCTTACATTGCTTGAGCCTCTTCCATTGTTACACAAACTTCCATCTCTTACATTGAGCCTCTTCCATTGTTACAGAAACTTCCATCTCTTACATTGTTGAGCCTCTTCCATTGTTACACAAACTTCCATCTCTTACATTGCTTGAGCTCTTCCATTGTTACACAAACTTCCATCTCTTACATTGCTTGAGCTCTTCCATTGTTACACAAACTTCCATCTCTTACATTGCTTGAGCCTCTTCCATTGTTACAAAACTTCCATCTCTTACATTGCTTGAGCCTCTTCCATTGTTACACAAACTTCCATCTCTTACATTGCTTACATTGCTTGAGCTCTTCCATTGTTACACAAACTTCCATCTCTTACATTGCTTGAGCCTCTTCCATTGTTACACAAACTTCCATCTCTTACATTGCTTGAGCTCTCTTCCATTGTTACACAAACTTCCATCTCTTACATTGTTTGAGCCTCTTCCATTGTTACACAAACTTCCATCTCTTACATTGCTTGAGCCTCTTCCATTGTTACACAAACTTCCATCTCTTACATTGCTTGAGCCTCTTCCATTGTTACACAAACTTCCATCTCTTACATTGTTGAGCCTCTTCCATTGTTACACAAACTTCCATCTCTTACATTGCTTGAGCCTCTTCCATTGTTACACAAACTTCCATCTCTTACATTGCTTGAGCTCTTCCATTGTTACACAAACTTCCATCTCTTACATTGCTTGAGCCTCTTCCATTGTTACACAAACTTCCATCTCTTACATTGCTTGAGCCTCTTCCATTGTTACACAAACTTCCATCTCTTACATTGCTTGAGCCTCTTCCATTGTTACACAAACTTCCATCTCTTACATTGCTTGAGCCTCTTCCATTGTTACACAAACTTCCATCTCTTACATTGCTTGAGCCTCTTCCATTGTTACACAAACTTCCATCTCTTACATTGCTTGAGCCTCTTCCATTGTTACACAAACTTCCATCTCTTACATTGCTTGAGCCTCTTCCATTGTTACACAAACTTCCATCTCTTACATTGCTTGAGCTCTTCCATTGTTACACAAACTTCCATCTCTTACATTGTTTGAGCCTCTTCCATTGTTACACAAACTTCCATCTCTTACATTGTTTGAGCCTCTTCCATTGTTACACAAACTTCCATCTCTTACATTGCTTGAGCCTCTTCCATTGTTACACAAACTTCCATCTCTTACATTGCTTGATTCCTTCCATTGTTACACAAACTTCCATCTCTTACATTGCTTGAGCTCTTCCATTGTTACACAACTTCCAACATTGCTTCCATCTCTTACATTGCTTGAGCTCTTCCATTGTTACACAAACTTCCATCTCTTACATTGTTTGAGCTCTCTTCCATTGTTACACAAACTTCCATCTCTTACATTGCTTGAGCTCTTCCATTGTTACACAAACTTCCATCTCTTACATTGTTTGAGCCTCTTCCATTGTTACACAAACTTCCATCTCTTACATTGCTTGAGCCTCTTCCATTGTTACACAAACTTCCATCTCTTACATTGCTTGAGCCTCTTCCATTGTTACACAAACTTCCATCTCTTACATTGCTTGAGCCTCTTCCATTGTTACACAAACTTCCATCTCTTACATTGCTTGAGCCTCTTCCATTGTTACACAAACTTCCATCTCTTACATTGTTTGAGCTCTCTTCCATTGTTACACAAACTTCCATCTCTTACATTGCTTGAGCCTCTTCCATTGTTACACAAACTTCCATCTCTTACATTGCTTGAGCCTCTTCCATTGTTACACAAACTTCCATCTCTTACATTGCTTGAGCCTCTTCCATTGTTACACAAACTTCCATCTCTTACATTGTTTGAGCCTCTTCCATTGTTACACAAACTTCCATCTCTTACATTGTTACTCTTCCATTGTTACACAAACTTCCATCTCTTACATTGTTTGAGCTCTTCCATTGTTACACAAACTTCCATCTCTTACATTGTTACCTCTTCCATTGTTACACAAACTTCCATCTCTTACATTGCTTGAGCCTCTTCCATTGTTACACAAACTTCCATCTCTTACATTGCTTGAGCCTCTTCCATTGTTACACAAACTTCCATCTCTTACATTGTTTGAGCCTCTTCCATTGTTACACAAACTTCCATCTCTTACATTGCTTGAGCCTCTTCCATTGTTACACAAACTTCCATCTCTTACATTGCTTGAGCCTCTTCCATTGTTACACAAACTTCCATCTCTTACATTGCTTGAGCCTCTTCCATTGTTACACAAACTTCCATCTCTTACATTGCTTGAGCCTCTTCCATTGTTACACAAACTTCCATCTCTTACATTGCTTGAGCCTCTTCCATTGTTACACAAACTTCCATCTCTTACATTGCTTGAGCCTCTTCCATTGTTACACAAACTTCCATCTCTTACATTGCTTGAGCCTCTTCCATTGTTACACAAACTTCCATCTCTTACATTGCTTGAGCTCTTCCATTGTTACACAAACTTCCATCTCTTACATTGCTTTGAGCCTCTTCCATTGTTACACAAACTTCCATCTCTTACATTGTTTGAGCCTCTTCCATTGTTACACAAACTTCCATCTCTTACATTGCTTGAGCCTCTTCCATTGTTACACAAACTTCCATCTCTTACATTGCTTGAGCTCTTCCATTGTTACACATCTCTTACATTGTTTGATCTTTCCATTGTTACACAAACTTCCATCTCTTACATTGTTTGAGTTCCATCTCTTGTTAAGCTCCTTCCATTGTTACACAAACTTCCATCTCTTACATTGCTTGAGCCTCTTCCATTGTTACACAACTTCCATCTCTTACATTGTTTGAGCTCTCTTCCATTGTTACACAAACTTCCATCTCTTACATTGTTGAGCCTCTTCCATTGTTACAAACTTCCATCTCTTACTTACATTGTTACACAAACTTTGAGCCTCTTCCATTGTTACACAAACTTCCATCTCTTACATTGCTTGAGCCTCTTCCATTGTTACACAAACTTCCATCTCTCTCTTACATTGCTTGAGCTCTCTTCCATTGTTACACAAACTTCCATCTCTTACATTGCTTGAGCTCTCTTCCATTGTTACACAAACTTCCATCTCTTACATTGCTTGAGCTCTTCCATTGTTACACAAACTTCCATCTCTTACATTGCTTTGAGCTCTTCCATTGTTACACAAACTTCCATCTCTTACATTGCTTGAGCCTCTTCCATTGTTACACAAACTTCCATCTCTTACATTGCTTGAGCTCTCTTCCATTGTTACACAAACTTCCATCTCTTACATTGTTTGAGCTCTTCCATTGTTACACAAACTTCCATCTCTTACATTGTTTGAGCCTCTTCCATTGTTACACAAACTTCCATCTCTTACATTGCTTGAGCCTCTTCCATTGTTACACAAACTTCCATCTCTTACATTGCTTGAGCCTCTTCCATTGTTACACAAACTTCCATCTCTTACATTGCTTGAGCCTCTTCCATTGTTACACAAACTTCCATCTCTTACATTGCTTGAGCCTCTTCCATTGTTACACAAACTTCCATCTCTTACATTGCTTGAGCCTCTTCCATTGTTACACAAACTTCCATCTCTTACATTGCTTGAGCTCTCTTCCATTGTTACACAAACTTCCATCTCTTACATTGCTTGAGCCTCTTCCATTGTTACACAAACTTCCATCTCTTACATTGTTTGAGCCTCTTCCATTGTTACACAAACTTCCATCTCTTACATTGCTTGAGCCTCTTCCATTGTTACACAAACTTCCATCTCTTACATTGTTTGAGCCTCTTCCATTGTTACACAAACTTCCATCTCTTACATTGCTTGAGCCTCTTCCATTGTTACACAAACTTCCATCTCTTACATTGCTTGAGCCTCTTCCATTGTTACACAAACTTCCATCTCTTACATTGCTTTGAGCCTCTTCCATTGTTACACAAACTTCCATCTCTTACATTGCTTGAGCCTCTTCCATTGTTACACAAACTTCCATCTCTTACATTGTTTGAGCTCTTCCATTGTTACACAAACTTCCATCTCTTACATTGCTTGAGCCTCTTCCATTGTTACACAAACTTCCATCTCTTACATTGCTTGAGCCTCTTCCATTGTTACACAAACTTCCATCTCTTACATTGCTTGAGCCTCTTCCATTGTTACACAAACTTCCATCTCTTACATTGCTTGAGCCTCTTCCATTGTTACACAAACTTCCATCTCTTACATTGCTTGAGCCTCTTCCATTGTTACACAAACTTCCATCTCTTACATTGCTTGAGCCTCTTCCATTGTTACACAAACTTCCATCTCTTACATTGCTTGAGCTCTTCCATTGTTACACAAACTTCCATCTCTTACATTGCTTGAGCCTCTTCCATTGTTACACAAACTTCCATCTCTTACATTGTTTGAGCCTCTTCCATTGTTACACAAACTTCCATCTCTTACATTGCTTGAGCCTCTTCCATTGTTACACAAACTTCCATCTCTTACATTGCTTGAGCTCTTCCATTGTTACACAAACTTCCATCTCTTACATTGCTTGAGCCTCTTCCATTGTTACACAAACTTCCATCTCTTACATTGCTTGAGCCTCTTCCATTGTTACACAAACTTCCATCTCTTACATTGCTTGAGCCTCTTCCATTGTTACACAAACTTCCATCTCTTACATTGCTTGAGCCTCTTCCATTGTTACACAAACTTCCATCTCTTACATTGCTTGAGCCTCTTCCATTGTTACACAAACTTCCATCTCTTACATTGCTTGAGCCTCTTCCATTGTTACACAAACTTCCATCTCTTACATTGCTTGAGCCTCTTCCATTGTTACACAAACTTCCATCTCTTACATTGCTTGAGCTCTTCCATTGTTACACAAACTTCCATCTCTTACATTGCTTGAGCCTCTTCCATTGTTACACAAACTTCCATCTCTTACATTGCTTGAGCTCTCTTCCATTGTTACACAAACTTCCATCTCTTGTTGAGCCTCTTCCATTGTTACACAAACTTCCATCTCTTACATTGCTTGAGCCTCTTCCATTGTTACACAAACTTCCATCTCTTACATTGCTTGAGCTCTTCCATTGTTACACAAACTTCCATCTCTTACATTGCTTGAGCCTCTTCCATTGTTACACAAACTTCCATCTCTTACATTGCTTGAGCCTCTTCCATTGTTACACAAACTTCCATCTCTTACATTGCTTGAGCTCTTCCATTGTTACACAAACTTCCATCTCTTACATTGCTTGAGCTCTTCCATTGTTACACAAACTTCCATCTCTTACATTGCTTGAGCCTCTTCCATTGTTACACAAACTTCCATCTCTTACATTGCTTGAGCCTCTTCCATTGTTACACAAACTTCCATCTCTTACATTGCTTGAGCTCTTCCATTGTTACACAAACTTCCATCTCTTACATTGTTTGAGCCTCTTCCATTGTTACACAAACTTCCATCTCTTACATTGCTTGAGCTCTCTTCCATTGTTACACAAACTTCCATCTCTTACATTGTTTGAGCCTCTTCCATTGTTACACAAACTTCCATCTCTTACATTGCTTGAGCTCTTCCATTGTTACACAAACTTCCATCTCTTACATTGCTTGAGCCTCTTCCATTGTTACACAAACTTCCATCTCTTACATTGCTTGAGCCTCTTCCATTGTTACACAAACTTCCATCTCTTACATTGCTTGAGCTCTTCCATTGTTACACAAACTTCCATCTCTTACATTGCTTGAGCCTCTTCCATTGTTACACAAACTTCCATCTCTTACATTGCTTGAGCTCTTCCATTGTTACACAAACTTCCATCTCTTACATTGCTTGAGCCTCTTCCATTGTTACACAAACTTCCATCTCTTACATTGTTTGAGCTCTCTTCCATTGTTACACAAACTTCCATCTCTTACATTGCTTGAGCCTCTTCCATTGTTACACAAACTTCCATCTCTTACATTGCTTTGAGCTCCTCTTCCATTGTTACACAAACTTCCATCTCTTACATTGCTTGAGCCTCTTCCATTGTTACACAAACTTCCATCTCTTACATTGCTTGAGCTCTCTTCCATTGTTACACAAACTTCCATCTCTTACATTGCTTGAGCTCTCTTCCATTGTTACACAAACTTCCATCTCTTACATTGCTTGAGCCTCTTCCATTGTTACACAAACTTCCATCTCTTACATTGCTTGAGCTCTTCCATTGTTACACAAACTTCCATCTCTTACATTGCTTGAGCTCTTCCATTGTTACACAAACTTCCATCTCTTACATTGCTTGAGCTCTTCCATTGTTACACAAACTTCCATCTCTTACATTGCTTGAGCCTCTTCCATTGTTACACAAACTTCCATCTCTTACATTGCTTGAGCCTCTTCCATTGTTACACAAACTTCCATCTCTTACATTGCTTGAGCTCTTCCATTGTTACACAAACTTCCATCTCTTACATTGCTTGAGCTCTCTTCCATTGTTACACAAACTTCCATCTCTTACATTGCTTGAGCCTCTTCCATTGTTACACAAACTTCCATCTCTTACATTGCTTGAGCCTCTTCCATTGTTACACAAACTTCCATCTCTTACATTGCTTGAGCCTCTTCCATTGTTACACAAACTTCCATCTCTTACATTGCTTGAGCCTCTTCCATTGTTACACAAACTTCCATCTCTTACATTGCTTGAGCCTCTTCCATTGTTACACAAACTTCCATCTCTTACATTGCTTGAGCCTCTTCCATTGTTACACAAACTTCCATCTCTTACATTGCTTGAGCCTCTTCCATTGTTACACAAACTTCCATCTCTTACATTGCTTGAGCCTCTTCCATTGTTACACAAACTTCCATCTCTTACATTGCTTGAGCCTCTTCCATTGTTACACAAACTTCCATCTCTTACATTGCTTGAGCTCTTCCATTGTTACACAAACTTCCATCTCTTACATTGCTTGAGCCTCTTCCATTGTTACACAAACTTCCATCTCTTACATTGCTTGAGCCTCTTCCATTGTTACACAAACTTCCATCTCTTACATTGCTTGAGCCTCCATTCCATTGTTACATTGTTACAAACTTCCATCTCTTACATTGCTTGAGCCTCTTCCATTGTTACACAAACTTCCATCTCTTACATTGTTTGAGCTCTCTTCCATTGTTACACAAACTTCCATCTCTTACATTGCTTGAGCCTCTTCCATTGTTACACAAACTTCCATCTCTTACATTGTTTGAGCCTCTTCCATTGTTACACAAACTTCCATCTCTTACATTGCATTGAGCCTCTTCCATTGTTACACAAACTTCCATCTCTTACATTGCTTGAGCCTCTTCCATTGTTACACAAACTTCCATCTCTTACATTGCTTGAGCTCTTCCATTGTTACACAAACTTCCATCTCTTACATTGCTTGAGCCTCTTCCATTGTTACACAAACTTCCATCTCTTACATTGCTTGAGCCTCTTCCATTGTTACACAAACTTCCATCTCTTACATTGCTTGAGCCTCTTCCATTGTTACACAAACTTCCATCTCTTACATTGCTTGAGCTCTTCCATTGTTACACAAACTTCCATCTCTTACATTGCTTGAGCCTCTTCCATTGTTACACAAACTTCCATCTCTTACATTGCTTGAGCCTCTTCCATTGTTACACAAACTTCCATCTCTTACATTGCTTGAGCCTCTTCCATTGTTACACAAACTTCCATCTCTTACATTGCTTGAGCCTCTTCCATTGTTACACAAACTTCCATCTCTTACATTGCTTGAGCTCTTCCATTGTTACACAAACTTCCATCTCTTACATTGCTTGAGCCTCTTCCATTGTTACACAAACTTCCATCTCTTACATTGCTTGAGCTCTTCCATTGTTACACAAACTTCCATCTCTTACATTGCTTGAGCCTCTTCCATTGTTACACAAACTTCCATCTCTTACATTGCTTGAGCCTCTTCCATTGTTACACAAACTTCCATCTCTTACATTGCTTGAGCCTCTTCCATTGTTACACAAACTTCCATCTCTTACATTGTTTGAGCCTCTTCCATTGTTACACAAACTTCCATCTCTTACATTGCTTGAGCCTCTTCCATTGTTACACAAACTTCCATCTCTTACATTGCTTGAGCCTCTTCCATTGTTACACAAACTTCCATCTCTTACATTGCTTGAGCCTCTTCCATTGTTACACAAACTTCCATCTCTTACATTGCTTGAGCTTCCTCTTCCATTGTTACACAAACTTCCATCTCTTACATTGCTTGAGCCTCTTCCATTGTTACACAAACTTCCATCTCTTACATTGCTTGAGCTCTTCCATTGTTACACAAACTTCCATCTCTTACATTGCTTGAGCCTCTTCCATTGTTACACAAACTTCCATCTCTTACATTGCTTGAGCCTCTTCCATTGTTACACAAACTTCCATCTCTTACATTGCTTGAGCCTCTTCCATTGTTACACAAACTTCCATCTCTTACATTGTTTGAGCCTCTTCCATTGTTACACAAACTTCCATCTCTTACATTGCTTGAGCCTCTTCCATTGTTACACAAACTTCCATCTCTTACATTGCTTGAGCTCTTCCATTGTTACACAAACTTCCATCTCTTACATTGCTTGAGCTCTTTCCATTGTTACACAAACTTCCATCTCTTACATTGCTTGAGCTCTTCCATTGTTACACAAACTTCCATCTCTTACATTGCTTGAGCCTCTTCCATTGTTACACAAACTTCCATCTCTTACATTGCTTGAGCTCTTCCATTGTTACACAAACTTCCATCTCTTACATTGCTTGAGCCTCTTCCATTGTTACACAAACTTCCATCTCTTACATTGCTTGAGCCTCTTCCATTGTTACACAAACTTCCATCTCTTACATTGCTTGAGCCTCTTCCATTGTTACACAAACTTCCATCTCTTACATTGCTTGAGCCTCTTCCATTGTTACACAAACTTCCATCTCTTACATTGCTTGAGCCTCTTCCATTGTTACACAAACTTCCATCTCTTACATTGCTTGAGCTCTTCCATTGTTACACAAACTTCCATCTCTTACATTGCTTGAGCTCTCTTCCATTGTTACACAAACTTCCATCTCTTACATTGCTTGAGCCTCTTCCATTGTTACACAAACTTCCATCTCTTACATTGCTTGAGCCTCTTCCATTGTTACACAAACTTCCATCTCTTACATTGCTTGAGCCTCTTCCATTGTTACACAAACTTCCATCTCTTACATTGCTTGAGCCTCTTCCATTGTTACACAAACTTCCATCTCTTACATTGCTTGAGCCTCTTCCATTGTTACACAAACTTCCATCTCTTACATTGTTTGAGCCTCTTCCATTGTTACACAAACTTCCATCTCTTACATTGCTTGAGCCTCTTCCATTGTTACACAAACTTCCATCTCTTACATTGCTTGAGCCTCTTCCATTGTTACACAAACTTCCATCTCTTACATTGCTTGAGCTCTTCCATTGTTACACAAACTTCCATCTCTTACATTGCTTGAGCCTCTTCCATTGTTACACAAACTTCCATCTCTTACATTGTTGAGCCTCTTCCATTGTTACACAAACTTCCATCTCTTACATTGCTTGAGCCTCTTCCATTGTTACACAAACTTCCATCTCTTACATTGCTTGAGCTCTCTTCCATTGTTACACAAACTTCCATCTCTTACATTGCTTGAGCCTCTTCCATTGTTACACAAACTTCCATCTCTTACATTGTTTGAGCCTCTTCCATTGTTACACAAACTTCCATCTCTTACATTGTTAAGCTCTTCCATTGTTACACAAACTTCCATCTCTTACATTGCTTGAGCCTCTTCCATTGTTACACAAACTTCCATCTCTTACATTGCTTGAGCTCTTCCATTGTTACACAAACTTCCATCTCTTACATTGCTTGAGCTCTTCCATTGTTACACAAACTTCCATCTCTTACATTGCTTGAGCCTCTTCCATTGTTACACAAACTTCCATCTCTTACATTGTTGAGCATTGTTACACAAACTTCCATCTCTTACATTGCTTGAGCCTCTTCCATTGTTACACAAACTTCCATCTCTTACATTGTTTGAGCCTCTTCCATTGTTACACAAACTTCCATCTCTTACATTGCTTGAGCCTCTTCCATTGTTACACAAACTTCCATCTCTTACATTGCTTGAGCCTCTTCCATTGTTACACAAACTTCCATCTCTTACATTGCTTGAGCTCTTCCATTGTTACACAAACTTCCATCTCTTACATTGCTTGAGCCTCTTCCATTGTTACACAAACTTCCATCTCTTACATTGCTTGAGCCTCTTCCATTGTTACACAAACTTCCATCTCTTACATTGTTACCTCTTCCATTGTTACACAAAACTTCCATCTCTTACATTGCTTGAGCCTCTTCCATTGTTACACAAACTTCCATCTCTTACATTGCTTGAGCTCTCTTCCATTGTTACACAAACTTCCATCTCTTACATTGCTTGAGCCTCTTCCATTGTTACACAAACTTCCATCTCTTACATTGCTTGAGCCTCTTCCATTGTTACACAAACTTCCATCTCTTACATTGCTTGAGCCTCTTCCATTGTTACACAAACTTCCATCTCTTACATTGCTTGAGCCTCTTCCATTGTTACACAAACTTCCATCTCTTACATTGCTTGAGCCTCTTCCATTGTTACACAAACTTCCATCTCTTACATTGTTACACAAACTTCCATCTCTTACATTGAGCCTCTTCCATTGTTACACAAACTTCCATCTCTTACATTGTTGAGCCTCTTCCATTGTTACACAAACTTCCATCTCTTACATTGCTTGAGCCTCTTCCATTGTTACACAAACTTCCATCTCTTACATTGCTTAAGCTCTTCCATTGTTACACAAACTTCCATCTCTTACATTGCTTGAGCTCTTCCATTGTTACACAAACTTCCATCTCTTACATTGCTTGAGCCTCTTCCATTGTTACACAAACTTCCATCTCTTACATTGCTTGAGCTCTTCCATTGTTACACAAACTTCCATCTCTTACATTGCTTGAGCTCTTCCATTGTTACACAAACTTCCATCTCTTACATTGCTTGAGCCTCTTCCATTGTTACACAAACTTCCATCTCTTACATTGCTTGAGCCTCTTCCATTGTTACACAAACTTCCATCTCTTACATTGCTTGAGCTCTTCCATTGTTACACAAACTTCCATCTCTTACATTGCTTGAGCCTCTTCCATTGTTACACAAACTTCCATCTCTTACATTGCTTGAGCCTCTTCCATTGTTACACAAACTTCCATCTCTTACATTGCTTGAGCCTCTTCCATTGTTACACAAACTTCCATCTCTTACATTGCTTGAGCTCTTCCATTGTTACACAAACTTCCATCTCTTACATTGCTTGAGCCTCTTCCATTGTTACACAAACTTCCATCTCTTACATTGCTTGAGCTCTTCCATTGTTACACAAACTTCCATCTCTTACATTGCTTGAGCCTCTTCCATTGTTACACAAACTTCCATCTCTTACATTGCTTGAGCCTCTTCCATTGTTACACAAACTTCCATCTCTTACATTGCTTGAGCCTCTTCCATTGTTACACAAACTTCCATCTCTTACATTGCTTGAGCCTCTTCCATTGTTACACAAACTTCCATCTCTTACATTGCTTGAGCTCTTCCATTGTTACACAAACTTCCATCTCTTACATTGCTTGAGCCTCTTCCATTGTTACACAAACTTCCATCTCTTACATTGCTTGAGCCTCTTCCATTGTTACACAAACTTCCATCTCTTACATTGCTTGAGCTCTTCCATTGTTACACAAACTTCCATCTCTTACATTGCTTGAGCCTCTTCCATTGTTACACAAACTTCCATCTCTTACATTGCTTGAGCCTCTTCCATTGTTACACAAACTTCCATCTCTTACATTGCTTGAGCCTCTTCCATTGTTACACAAACTTCCATCTCTTACATTGTTTGAGCCTCTTCCATTGTTACACAAACTTCCATCTCTTACATTGTTTGAGCCTCTTCCATTGTTACACAAACTTCCATCTCTTACATTGCTTGAGCCTCTTCCATTGTTACACAAACTTCCATCTCTTACATTGCTTGAGCCTCTTCCATTGTTACACAAACTTCCATCTCTTACATTGCTTGAGCTCTTCCATTGTTACACAAACTTCCATCTCTTACATTGTTTGAGCCTCTTCCATTGTTACACAAACTTCCATCTCTTACATTGCTTGAGCCTCTTCCATTGTTACACAAACTTCCATCTCTTACATTGCTTGAGCCTCTTCCATTGTTACACAAACTTCCATCTCTTACATTGCTTGAGCCTCTTCCATTGTTACACAAACTTCCATCTCTTACATTGCTTGAGCTCTTCCATTGTTACACAAACTTCCATCTCTTACATTGCTTGAGCCTCTTCCATTGTTACACAAACTTCCATCTCTTACATTGCTTGAGCCTCTTCCATTGTTACACAAACTTCCATCTCTTACATTGCTTGAGCCTCTTCCATTGTTACACAAACTTCCATCTCTTACATTGCTTGAGCTCTTCCATTGTTACACAAACTTCCATCTCTTACATTGCTTGAGCCTCTTCCATTGTTACACAAACTTCCATCTCTTACATTGCTTGAGCCTCTTCCATTGTTACACAAACTTCCATCTCTTACATTGCTTGAGCCTCTTCCATTGTTACACAAACTTCCATCTCTTACATTGCTTGAGCCTCTTCCATTGTTACACAAACTTCCATCTCTTACATTGCTTGAGCCTCTTCCATTGTTACACAAACTTCCATCTCTTACATTGCTTGAGCCTCTTCCATTGTTACACAAACTTCCATCTCTTACATTGCTTGAGCCTCTTCCATTGTTACACAAACTTCCATCTCTTACATTGCTTGAGCCTCTTCCATTGTTACACAAACTTCCATCTCTTACATTGCTTGAGCCTCTTCCATTGTTACACAAACTTCCATCTCTTACATTGCTTGAGCCTCTTCCATTGTTACACAAACTTCCATCTCTTACATTGCTTGAGCTCTTCCATTGTTACACAAACTTCCATCTCTTACATTGCTTGAGCTCTTCCATTGTTACACAAACTTCCATCTCTTACATTGCTTGAGCCTCTTCCATTGTTACACAAACTTCCATCTCTTACATTGCTTGAGCCTCTTCCATTGTTACACAAACTTCCATCTCTTACATTGCTTGAGCCTCTTCCATTGTTACACAAACTTCCATCTCTTACATTGCTTGAGCCTCTTCCATTGTTACACAAACTTCCATCTCTTACATTGCTCTTCCATTGTTACACAAACTTCCATCTCTTACATTGCTTGAGCCTCTTCCATTGTTACACAAACTTCCATCTCTTACATTGCATTGAGCCTCTTCCATTGTTACACAAACTTCCATCTCTTACATTGCTTGAGCCTCTTCCATTGTTACACAAACTTCCATCTCTTACATTGCTTGAGCCTCTTCCATTGTTACACAAACTTCCATCTCTTACATTGTTTGAGCTCTTCCATTGTTACACAAACTTCCATCTCTTACATTGCTTAAGTCTCTTCCATTGTTACACAAACTTCCATCTCTTACATTGCTTGAGCCTCTTCCATTGTTACACAAACTTCCATCTCTTACATTGTTTGAGCCTCTTCTTCCATTGTTACACAAACTTCCATCTCTTACATTGCTTGAGCCTCTTCCATTGTTACACAAACTTCCATCTCTTACATTGCTTGAGCCTCTTCCATTGTTACACAAACTTCCATCTCTTACATTGCTTGAGCCTCTTCCATTGTTACACAAACTTCCATCTCTTACATTGTTGACATTGTTACACAAACTTCCATCTCTTACATTGCTTGAGCCTCTTCCATTGTTACACAAACTTCCATCTCTTACATTGCTTGAGCCTCTTCCATTGTTACACAAACTTCCATCTCTTACATTGCTTGAGCCTCTTCCATTGTTACACAAACTTCCATCTCTTACATTGCTTGAGCCTTCCATTGTTACACAAACTTCCATCTCTTACATTGCTTGAGCTCTTCCATTGTTACACAAACTTCCATCTCTTACATTGCTTGAGCTCTTCCATTGTTACACAAACTTCCATCTCTTACATTGCTTGAGCTCTTCCATTGTTACACAAACTTCCATCTCTTACATTGCTTGAGCCTCTTCCATTGTTACACAAACTTCCATCTCTTACATTGCTTGAGCCTCTTCCATTGTTACACAAACTTCCATCTCTTACATTGCTTGAGCCTCTTCCATTGTTACACAAACTTCCATCTCTTACATTGCTTGAGCCTCTTCCATTGTTACACAAACTTCCATCTCTTACATTGCTTGAGCCTCTTCCATTGTTACACAAACTTCCATCTCTTACATTGCTTGAGCCTCTTCCATTGTTACACAAACTTCCATCTCTTACATTGCTTGAGCCTCTTCCATTGTTACACAAACTTCCATCTCTTACATTGTTTGAGCCTCTTCCATTGTTACACAAACTTCCATCTCTTACATTGCTTGAGCCTCTTCCATTGTTACACAAACTTCCATCTCTTACATTGCTTGAGCCTCTTCCATTGTTACACAAACTTCCATCTCTTACATTGCTTGAGCCTCTTCCATTGTTACACAAACTTCCATCTCTTACATTGCTTGAGCCTCTTCCATTGTTACACAAACTTCCATCTCTTACATTGCTTGAGCCTCTTCCATTGTTACACAAACTTCCATCTCTTACATTGCTTGAGCCTCTTCCATTGTTACACAAACTTCCATCTCTTACATTGCTTGAGCCTCTTCCATTGTTACACAAACTTCCATCTCTTACATTGCTTGAGCCTCTTCCATTGTTACACAAACTTCCATCTCTTACATTGCTTGAGCCTCTTCCATTGTTACACAAACTTCCATCTCTTACATTGCTTGAGCCTCTTCCATTGTTACACAAACTTCCATCTCTTACATTGCTTGAGCCTCTTCCATTGTTACACAAACTTCCATCTCTTACATTGCTTGAGCCTCTTCCATTGTTACACAAACTTCCATCTCTTACATTGCTTGAGCCTCTTCCATTGTTACACAAACTTCCATCTCTTACATTGCTTGAGCCTCTTCCATTGTTACACAAACTTCCATCTCTTACATTGCTTGAGCTCTTCCATTGTTACACAAACTTCCATCTCTTACATTGCTTGAGCCTCTTCCATTGTTACACAAACTTCCATCTCTTACATTGCTTGAGCTCTCTTCCATTGTTACACAAACTTCCATCTCTTACATTGCTTGAGCTCTTCCATTGTTACACAAACTTCCATCTCTTACATTGCTTGAGCTCTTCCATTGTTACACAAACTTCCATCTCTTACATTGCTTGAGCCTCTTCCATTGTTACACAAACTTCCATCTCTTACATTGTTTGAGCCTCTTCCATTGTTACACAAACTTCCATCTCTTACATTGCTTGAGCCTCTTCCATTGTTACACAAACTTCCATCTCTTACATTGCTTGAGCCTCTTCCATTGTTACACAAACTTCCATCTCTTACATTGCTTGAGCTCTTCCATTGTTACACAAACTTCCATCTCTTACATTGCTTGAGCCTCTTCCATTGTTACACAAACTTCCATCTCTTACATTGCTTGAGCCTCTTCCATTGTTACACAAACTTCCATCTCTTACATTGCTTGAGCTCTTTCCATTGTTACACAAACTTCCATCTCTTACATTGCTTGAGCCTCTTCCATTGTTACACAAACTTCCATCTCTTACATTGCTTGAGCCTCTTCCATTGTTACACAAACTTCCATCTCTTACATTGCTTGAGCTCTTCCATTGTTACACAAACTTCCATCTCTTACATTGTTGAGCCTCTTCCATTGTTACACAAATTGTTGAGCTTCCATCTCTTACATTGCTTGAGCCTCTTCCATTGTTACACAAACTTCCATCTCTTACATTGCTTGAGCCTCTTCCATTGTTACACAAACTTCCATCTCTTACATTGTTTGAGCCTCTTCCATTGTTACACAAACTTCCATCTCTTACATTGCTTGAGCTCTTCCATTGTTACACAAACTTCCATCTCTTACATTGTTTGAGCTCTTCCATTGTTACACAAACTTCCATCTCTTACATTGCTTAAGCTCTTCCATTGTTACACAAACTTCCATCTCTTACATTGCTTAAGCTCTTCCATTGTTACACAAACTTCCATCTCTTACATTGTTTGAGCCTCTTCCATTGTTACACAAACTTCCATCTCTTACATTGCTTAAGCCTCTTCCATTGTTACACAAACTTCCATCTCTTACATTGCTTGAGCCTCTTCCATTGTTACACAAACTTCCATCTCTTACATTGCTTAAGCCTCTTCCATTGTTACACAAACTTCCATCTCTTACATTGCTTAAGCCTCTTCCATTGTTACACAAACTTCCATCTCTTACATTGCTTGAGCCTCTTCCATTGTTACACAAACTTCCATCTCTTACATTGCTTAAGCATCTTCCATTGTTACACAAACTTCCATCTCTTACATTGCTTGAGCCTCTTCCATTGTTACACAAACTTCCATCTCTTACATTGCTTGAGCCTCTTCCATTGTTACACAAACTTCCATCTCTTACATTGCTTGAGCCTCTTTCCATTGTTACACAAACTTCCATCTCTTACATTGCTTGAGCCTCTTCCATTGTTACACAAACTTCCATCTCTTACATTGCTTGAGCCTCTTCCATTGTTACCCAAACTTCCATCTCTTACATTGCTTAAGTCTCTTCCATTGTTACACAAACTTCCATCTCTTACATTGAGTGAGCCTCTTCCATTGTTACACAAACTTCCATCTCTTACATTGCTTGAGCCTCTTCCATTGTTACACAAACTTCCATCTCTTACATTGCTTGAGCCTCTTCCATTGTTACACAAACTTCCATCTCTTACATTGCTTGAGCCTCTTCCATTGTTACACAAACTTCCATCTCTTACATTGCTTGAGCCTCTTCCATTGTTACACAAACTTCCATCTCTTACATTGCTTGAGCCTCTTCCATTGTTACACAAACTTCCATCTCTTACATTGCTTGAGCCTCTTCCATTGTTACACAAACTTCCATCTCTTACATTGAGTGAGCCTCTTCTATTGTTACACAAACTTCCATCTCTTACATTGCTTGAGTCTCTTCCATTGTTACACAAACTTCCATCTCTTACATTGAGTGAGCCTCTTCCATTGTTACACAAACTTCCATCTCTTACATTGCTTAAGTCTCTTCCATTGTTACACAAACTTCCATCTCTTACATTGCTTAAGTCTTTTCCATTGTTACACAAACTTCCATCTCTTACATTGCTTAAGCCTCTTCCATTGTTACACAAACTTCCATCTCTTACATTGCTTAAGCCTCTTCCATTGTTACCCAAACTTCCATCTCTTACATTGAGTGAGCCTCTTCCATTGTTACACAAACTTCCATCTCTTACATTGCTTAAGTCTCTTCCATTGTTACACAAACTTCCATCTCTTACATTGCTTGAGCCTCTTCCATTGTTACACAAACTTCCATCTCTTACATTGCTTAAGTCTCTTCCATTGTTACACAAACTTCCATCTCTTACATTGAGTGAGCCTCTTCCATTGTTACACAAACTTCCATCTCTTACATTGCTTAAGTCTCTTCCATTGTTACACAAACTTCCATCTCTTACATTGCTTAAGTCTCTTCCATTGTTACACAAACTTCCATCTCTTACATTGCTTGAGCCTCTTCCATTGTTACACAAACTTCCATCTCTTACATTGCTTAAGTCTCTTCCATTGTTACACAAACTTCCATCTCTTACATTGAGTGAGCCTCTTCCATTGTTACACAAACTTCCATCTCTTACATTGCTTGAGCCTCTTCCATTGTTACATAAACTTCCATCTCTTACATTGCTTGAGCCTCTTCCATTGTTACACAAACTTCCATCTCTTACATTGCTTAAGTCTCTTCCATTGTTACACAAACTTCCATCTCTTACATTGAGTGAGCCTCTTCCATTGTTACACAAACTTCCATCTCTTACATTGCTTGAGCCTCTTCCATTGTTACACAAACTTCCATCTCTTACATTGCTTAAGTCTCTTCCATTGTTACACAAACTTCCATCTCTTACATTGCTTAAGTCTCTTCCATTGTTACACAAACTTCCATCTCTTACATTGAGTGAGCCTCTTCCATTGTTACACAAACTTCCATCTCTTACATTGCTTAAGTCTCTTCCATTGTTACACAAACTTCCATCTCTTACATTGCTTAAGCCTCTTCCATTGTTACACAAACTTCCATCTCTTACATTGCTTAAGCCTCTTCCATTGTTACCCAAACTTCCATCTCTTACATTGAGTGAGCCTCTTCCATTGTTACACAAACTTCCATCTCTTACATTGCTTGAGCCTCTTCCATTGTTACACAAACTTCCATCTCTTACATTGCTTAAGTCTCTTCCATTGTTACACAAACTTCCATCTCTTACATTGCTTAAGCCTCTTCCATTGTTACACAAACTTCCATCTCTTACATTGCTTAAGCCTCTTCCATTGTTACACAAACTTCCATCTCTTACATTGCTTAAGTCTCTTCCATTGTTACACAAACTTCCATCTCTTACATTGAGTGAGCCTCTTCCATTGTTACACAAACTTCCATCTCTTACATTGCTTAAGTCTCTTCCATTGTTACACAAACTTCCATCTCTTACATTGCTTAAGCCTCTTCCATTGTTACACAAACTTCCATCTCTTACATTGCTTAAGCCTCTTCCATTGTTACCCAAACTTCCATCTCTTACATTGAGTGAGCCTCTTCTATTGTTACACAAACTTCCATCTCTTACATTGCTTGAGCCTCTTCCATTGTTACACAAACTTCCATCTCTTACATTGCTTAAGTCTCTTCCATTGTTACACAAACTTCCATCTCTTACATTGCTTGAGCCTCTTCCAATGTTACACAAACTACAACCTCTTACATTGCTTGAGCCTCTTCCATTGTTACACAAACTTCCATCTCTTACATTGCTTGAGCCTCTTCCATTGTTACACAAACTTCCATCTCTTACATTGCTTGAGCCTCTTCCATTGTTACACAAACTTCCATCTCTTACATTGCTTGAGCCTCTTCCATTGTTACACAAACTTCCATCTCTTACATTGCTTGAGCCTCTTCCATTGTTACACAAACTTCCATCTCTTACATTGCTTGAGCCTCTTCCATTGTTACACAAACTTCCATCTCTTACATTGCTTGAGCCTCTTCCAACGTTACACAAACTTCCATCTCTTACATTGCTTGAGCCTCTTCTATTGTTACACAAACTTCCATCTCTTACATTGCTTGAGCCTCTTCCATTGTTACACAAACTTCCATCTCTTACATTGCTTAAGTCTCTTCCATTGTTACACAAACTTCCATCTCTTACATTGAGTGAGCCTCTTCCATTGTTACACAAACTTCCATCTCTTACATTGCTTAAGTCTCTTCCATTGTTACACAAACTTCCATCTCTTACATTGCTTAAGTCTCTTCCATTGTTACACAAACTTCCATCTCTTACATTGCTTGAGCCTCTTCCATTGTTACACAAACTTCCATCTCTTACATTGCTTGAGCCTCTTCCATTGTTACACAAACTTCCATCTCTTACATTGCTTGAGCCTCTTCCATTGTTACACAAACTTCCATCTCTTACATTGCTTGAGCCTCTTCCATTGTTACACAAACTTCCATCTCTTACATTGAGTGAGCCTCTTCCATTGTTACACAAACTTCCATCTCTTACATTGAGTGAGCCTCTTCCATTGTTACACAAACTTCCATCTCTTACATTGCTTAAGTCTCTTCCATTGTTACACAAACTTACATCTCTTACATTGAGTGAGCCTCTTCCATTGTTACACAAACTTACATCTCTTACATTGAGTGAGCCTCTTCCATTGTTACACAAACTTCCATCTCTTACATTGCTTAAGTCTCTTCCATTGTTACACAAACTTCCATCTCTTACATTGCTTGAGCCTCTTCCATTGTTACACAAACTTCCATCTCTTACATTGCTTAAGTCTCTTCCATTGTTACACAAACTTCCATCTCTTACATTGAGTGAGCCTCTTCCATTGTTACACAAACTTCCATCTCTTACATTGCTTAAGTCTCTTCCATTGTTACACAAACTTCCATCTCTTACATTGCTTAAGTCTCTTCCATTGTTACACAAACTTCCATCTCTTACATTGCTTGAGCCTCTTCCATTGTTACACAAACTTCCATCTCTTACATTGCTTGAGCCTCTTCCATTGTTACACAAACTTCCATCTCTTACATTGCTTGAGCCTCTTCCATTGTTACACAAACTTCCATCTCTTACATTGCTTGAGCCTCTTCCATTGTTACACAAACTTCCATCTCTTACATTGAGTGAGCCTCTTCCATTGTTACACAAACTTCCATCTCTTACATTGAGTGAGCCTCTTCCATTGTTACACAAACTTCCATCTCTTACATTGCTTAAGTCTCTTCCATTGTTACACAAACTTCCATCTCTTACATTGCTTAAGCCTCTTCCATTGTTACACAAACTTCCATCTCTTACATTGCTTGAGCCTCTTCCATTGTTACACAAACTTCCGTCTCTTACATTGCTTGAGCCTCTTCCATTGTTACACAAACTACAATCTCTTACATTGCTTGAGCCTCTTCCAACGTTACACAAACTTCCATCTCTTACATTGCTTGAGCCTCTTCCAATGTTACACAAACTACAATCTCTTACATTGCTTAAGCCTCTTCCATTGTTACACAAACTTCCATCTCTTACATTGCTTGAGCCTCTTCCATTGTTACACAAACTTCCATCTCTTACATTGCTTGAGCCTCTTCCAACGTTACACAAACTTCCATCTCTTACATTGCTTGAGTCTCTTCCAATGTTACACAAACTTCCATCTCTTACATTGCTTGAGTCTCTTCCAATGTTACACAAACTTCCATCTCTTACATTGCTTGAGCCTCTTCCAACGTTACACAAACTTCCATCTCTTACATTGCTTGAGCCTCTTCTATTGTTACACAAACTTCCATCTCTTACATTGCTTGAGCCTCTTCCATTGTTACCCAAACTTCCATCTCTTACATTGCTTAAGTCTCTTTCATTGTTACACAAACTTCCATCTCTTACATTGCTTAAGTCTCTTCCATTGTTACACAAACTTCCATCTCTTACATTGAGTGAGCCTCTTCCATTGTTACACAAACTTCCATCTCTTACATTGCTTAAGTCTCTTCCATTGTTACACAAACTTCCATCTCTTACATTGCTTAAGTCTCTTCCATTGTTACACAAACTTCCATCTCTTACATTGCTTGAGCCTCTTCCAATGTTACACAAACTTCCATCTCTTACACTGCTTGAGCCTCTTCCAACGTTACACAAACTTCCATCTCTTACATTGCTTGAGCCTCTTCTATTGTTACACAAACTTCCATCTCTTACATTGCTTGAGTCTCTTCCATTGTTACCCAAACTTCCATCTCTTACATTGCTTAAGTCTCTTTCATTGTTACACAAACTTCCATCTCTTACATTGCTTAAGTCTCTTCCATTGTTACACAAACTTCCATCTCTTACATTGAGTGAGCCTCTTCCATTGTTACACAAACTTCCATCTCTTACATTGCTTAAGTCTCTTCCATTGTTACACAAACTTCCATCTCTTACATTGCTTAAGTCTCTTCCATTGTTACACAAACTTCCATCTCTTACATTGCTTGAGCCTCTTCCAACGTTACACAAACTTCCATCTCTTACATTGCTTGAGCCTCTTCTATTGTTACACAAACTTCCATCTCTTACATTGCTTGAGCCTCTTCCATTGTTACCCAAACTTCCATCTCTTACATTGCTTAAGTCTCTTTCATTGTTACACAAACTTCCATCTCTTACATTGCTTGAGCCTCTTCCATTGTTACACAAACTTCCATCTCTTATATTGCTTGAGCCTCTTCCATTGTTACACAAACTTCCATCTCTTACATTGCTTGAGCCTCTTCCATTGTTACACAAACTTCCATCTCTTACATTGCTTCAGCCTCTTCCATTGTTACACAAACTTCCATCTCTTACATTGCTTGAGCCTCTTCCATTGTTACACAAACTTCCATCTCTTACATTGCTTGAGCCTCTTACATTGTTACACAAACTTCCATCTCTTACATTGAGTGAGCCTCTTCCATTGTTACACAAACTACAATCTCTTACATTGCTTGAGCCTCTTACATTGTTACACAAACTTCCATCTCTTACATTGCTTGAGCCTCTTCCATTGTTACCCAAACTTCCATCTCTTACATTGCTTAAGTCTCTTCCATTGTTACACAAACTTCCATCTCTTACATTGCTTAAGTCTCTTCCATTGTTACACAAACTTCCATCTCTTACATTGCTTAAGTCTCTTCCATTGTTACACAAACTTCCATCTCTTACATTGAGTGAGCCTCTTCCATTGTTACACAAACTTCCATCTCTTACATTGCTTGAGTCTCTTCCATTGTTACACAAACTTCCATCTCTTACATTGCTTGAGCCTCTTCCATTGTTACACAAACTTCCATCTCTTACATTGCTTGAGCCTCTTCCATTGTTACCCAAACTTCCATCTCTTACATTGCTTAAGTCTCTTCCATTGTTACACAAACTTCCATCTCTTACATTGCTTAAGTCTCTTCCATTGTTACACAAACTTCCATCTCTTACATTGAGTGAGCCTCTTCCATTGTTACACAAACTTCCATCTCTTACATTGCTTAAGTCTCTTCCATTGTTACACAAACTTCCATCTCTTACATTGCTTAAGTCTCTTCCATTGTTACACAAACTTCCATCTCTTACATTGCTTGAGCCTCTTCCATTGTTACACAAACTTCCATCTCTTACATTGCTGGAGCCTCTTCCATTGTTACACAAAATACAATCTCTTACATTGCTTGAGCCTCTTCCAATGTTACACAAACTACAATCTCTTACATTGCTTGAGCCTCTTCCATTGTTACACAAACTTCCATCTCTTACATTGCTTAAGCCTCTTCCATTGTTACACAAACTTCCATCTCTTACATTGCTTGAGCCTCTTCCATTGTTACACAAACTTCCATCTCTTACATTGCTTGAGCCTCTTCCAACGTTACACAAACTTCCATCTCTTACATTGCTTGAGCCTCTTCCAACGTTACACAAACTTCCATCTCTTACATTGCTTGAGCCTCTTCCAACGTTACACAAACTTCCATCTCTTACATTGCTTGAGCCTCTTCCATTGTTACACAAACTACAATCTCTTACATTGCTTGAGCCTCTTCCATTGTTATACAAACTTCCATCTCTTACATTGCTTGAGCCTCTTCCATTGTTACACAAACTTCCATCTCTTACATTGCTTAAGCCTCTTCCATTGTTACACAAACTTCCATCTCTTACATTGCTTGAGCCTCTTCCATTGTTACACAAACTTCCATCTCTTACATTGCTTAAGTCTCTTCCATTGTTACACAAACTACAATCTCTTACAAGCCTCTTCCAACGTTACACAAACTTCCATCTCTTACATTGCTTGAGCCTCTTCCAACGTTACACAAACTTCCATCTCTTACATTGCTTGAGCCTCTTCCAATGTTACACAAACTACAATCTCTTACATTGCTTAAGCCTCTTCCATTGTTACACAAACTTCCATCTCTTACATTGCTTGAGCCTCTTCCATTGTTACACAAACTTCCATCTCTTACATTGCTTGAGCCTCTTCCAACGTTACACAAACTTCCATCTCTTACATTGCTTGAGCCTCTTCCAATGTTACACAAACTTCCATCTCTTACATTGCTTGAGCCTCTTCCAACGTTACACAAACTTCCATCTCTTACATTGCTTGAGCCTCTTCCAACGTTACACAAACTTCCATCTCTTACATTGCTTGAGCCTCTTCTATTGTTACACAAACTTCCATCTCTTACATTGCTTGAGCCTCTTCCATTGTTACACAAACTTCCATCTCTTACATTGCTTGAGCCTCTTCCATTGTTACACAAACTTCCACCCTTCACATTGTAGACATCTTTTGTGCAGGTTTTGCAGTTCACTTTTGTCACTGATGAGTCTCGGCGGAAGTCTATTTCTTTCAGGGGTAAGATAACAACTCCCCATGTCTCTTGAAATGTTATAACATTTAGTTTAACATTATTAGCACTTACATAATCAGCCATTAGCTTCCTGTAGATTGTTTGTTTGTTTTTAATTTCGGACAAAGCTACACGAGGACTATCTGTACTAGCCGTCCGTCTTTTAATTACTCTACAAGGCCTAACATGGCCAGGTAGTTAAGGCGCTCGACTCGTAATCTGAGGGTCGAAGATTCGAATCCCTGTCACACCAAACATGCTTGCCTTTTCAGCCGTGGGGACGTTATAATATGACAATCAATCCCATTATTCGTTGGTAAAAGAGTAGCCCAAGCGTTGGCGGTGGGTTGTGATGACTGACTGCCTTCCCATCTAGTTTTACGCTGCTAAATTAGGGACGGCTAGAGCAGTTAGCCCTTGTAGCTTTGCGCGAAATTAAATAACAAACAAAGTCTGATAAAATGGGACGCGATTTAAACATTCATGATAATATTTCATTTCAAATTTTCTAAATGTTTTTCATCTCTTCACTACAATAGAAACATATTCGTACTAAAACATCGATTTTTTACGATAAACTTGGATCGTTAAAATCAACGTCTCTCTCCTCCCAATTTGGATATTTAAAATAACGCTTTATTCTAAATCTTTTAAGTGATTTTTATCAAGTATCACACAAAGTGTTGAATTTATATTTATAATACAGTTTTGTTTTGATTTTTTCATCTTCCAAACACTCTTCGTCTCCTACTAGTACAGCGGTAAATCTACAGATTCACAGCGCTAAAATCAGGGGTTCAATTCCCCTCGGTAGACTCAGCAGATAACCCAATGTGGCTTTGCTATAATAAAACAAACACTTTTCAATCGACCACCGTTCCTACATCTTCATTTCTTGATTGACTGTCTTGAAACTTGGTAAACTTATACCTTGGTCCAATAAGCTGATACAACGTTTTTCATTACGTCTTTATTAAAGATTTTATGGGGTCAAAGGTCAAACAGCCTCCATAAAATGTATATTTGGGACTCCAGTGCAGTTACATTTACAGCAATTAAGATGAAAATTGTTAAAAATATAAATTTTCATACACCCGACACACTGAAACTAAAACGTTGAATTTGCGCATTTTTATGGTTTGGGTCAGAACTCACAGTTTGTTTTGTTTTTTTGGAATTTCGCGCAAAGCTACACGAGAACTATCTGCCCTAGCCGTCCTTAATTTAGCAGTGTAAAACTAGATGGAAAGGCAGCTAGTCATCACCACCCGCCGTCAACTCTTGGGCTACTCTTTAACCAACAAATAATGGGATTGAGGGTAACATTATAACGCCCCCATGGCTGAAGAACCCGCGACCCACAGATTACGAATCGAGTGCCTTAACCACCTGGCATGCTGGGCCAGCTCACAGTAAAAGCATAATTTTGCAGTTTTGGTCAATCACTCGGCCATATTTTGATCAACTTACATGGTATTTGTTTTTGGTTTTTTTCACATCTCATGCAGTGATGTAAACACTTTTAGATTTTTTCTTATGTCAGAGTTGGTATTGCATGGTGGATATCTGTTGCATTCGTCTGCGAATATTAGCCTATTTAATTTTCATTATTTATAAGAAATGAAAGAGGTGGCATTTTCTGTGTAGGTTTTTAACCTTACACTTTAAAAAAAAAATGGATTCGCTCCTGTGGCATTGGATTCAATATTTCTTCTACACGTGTGCACTGATGTGTGAAAGAGGTTTTACTATAAATTTATTACCAAACTCAGATACTCCCAAACGTTCTCAGTACACGCAGCTCTACCACATATGCAAAAACATTTCACATGTTTGTCTTTCACCTAACTGAATAACTTACGTTGAACAATATTTAAATATTCCAAGTATTTCTTCGCTTTCCACTTTTTTAAAATTATGTTTTTTTGGATCCCCTTAAAAGACAACAAGAAACAAACAAACAATTTTTGCGATCACCAGTTTGGGAATTCTACATCAAATCACCACCTCTCTTATAACCTTTATTTTTCTTTCTGAGTATCTAGGCCTAATTTTGCGTGTTTTCTCAACAAATACGCGGATAAAACAGGTGGAAAGTTAAGAAGTAACCGATACCTTACAATCATTTATAACAGGACAACAGAACCGTAACTTTAGGACAAGGAATCCTGGAACAAACAATATATAAAGCTCACTTTCATCCCGAATATTAACCAATTTATAAAAACAATTCAGGTACTCACATTTACATGTAGCTGACGATCACATCTTGTTGAGCCTCCATGTTCCTAGAATTTCAGTTTTCCGCGTATTATGTAACTTCTAAATAGTCAATGTTTTCTTTGAAACCACTCGCTGGTCGCTTAGCAACATAGAGATCGTTATAGGTAAATTGAGCTTGCGCGGAAGGAAGTGGCATGTTACCACTTGTGTTCATACACCCTGAACATTTTCTATTACTGAGTATTGATATGCATAGTACAAGTAAATAAATCAATATGACACCGATTTTTGTCCAGTTGTTTGTTATTATATTTCTATAATACTTCTGAAACCTAAATTCGTGTCAGTATATCAGATATTCGTGTTACGTTTGTTTGTACAGACACAGCACATATTTGAAAAACGATCATACGTCTTAAATTCCGAGTTAGGCTTAACAGTCTTAAAATCCTGTTTATAATAATAACCATTTAATGCTTATAAAAGTAAAATAATTATTAAAAGATTTTAAGTTACAATCAGACGGTAACTAAGTCTGAAAAGAATTACAAATATGGGATTCGGATTTATTGTGTGTGCATTTTCTTATAGCAAAGCCACACCGAGTTATCTGAAGAGCCTAACGAAGGGAACCGAGCCCCTAACTGATTTCATAAATAACTTTTCAGTTAAACATATCACAGAAATAACATTTTCCTAAATCATTAAAAAAACTCTTTTTATAGAGGTCTCTTCTAGCAACAGGAATTATTTTAAGCAGCGAGTAGCACCCCATGCCTTTTATTTAAATACAATGTCTGAATTCAATATTATTGTTTCTCATAAAAATTACGTTAACTTTAAGTTATATTGCATTGTTTCGTTTTTAAACCATAAGTTTCAATGTATTGTACCGCATATATAAATAGCTTTTCACAAAGTCCGACTCAGTGAGTTTTGCTTTTGAAAAAAAACCCAAAAAACGTCTTAGATGTTGACATGTTCGAGACTGAAAGTTAGGCCTGAAATACTTTTATATTTATATACACCTACAATGTAATAACTTCATTTTGATAACAAATTTTAGGTTTCCAACAGTGCTTTCTCTCGGCTTTTAAACTGCAACTTCGATTTTTTTTTGAATTTCTTTATATTTGTTGATTTCTTTAAAAAATGGATTCCAATATAGTGTATCCACTATTTTTTCAAGTATATCACAGTCTTGTTTATTGAAAAATCACATTTTTGTTCAATAAATTTAACAGCAGTTCGTATAGTTTTAGAAGCCCACTTATACAGCTCTGGTCTCAACTTTTTCGGATCCTTATAGAAACTAAAGCTGAGTCACTCTGACAGTGTCAAGTTTAAGTCATTATAAGCGGTTTAATTACACACACTAGTAAATACAGAAGACGAAATGACAGGAAATAGAGTCAGTGACCTAGAACAATTGACTGTGTTATATGTCAAAACGACCAAATCACGCGTAGAAAACGTGACGTCATTCTTCACGTGTTATGACACTGGCTAGAATTAAGATAACAGTAGAGACATATGATTTTTCAAGCGTTAAAACTTTCGCTTCCAGATTAACCATTCAACCATAGGGTCACTGAACACGTCTTACTGCATTGTTTAGTAATGCGCACTGTGGAAGGATTAGAAAAACAACAGTTCGTGCAACACATTTTAAATCGTATGCACTGTACATTCACGTGCAGCACGCCTTAGAGTGAGCAGAACAGGCTCGTATTACAATATCACTTCGTGAATGTTGAAATTTACACCTTAAAAGTCCATGAAACACACCGTAAACATGTTTTCAGACAGCATTCGTTTAACACGTTAAAAGTTTACGTTTTACGGTGAACTACAGTACTAGATGACAGTTATGTCAAAGAGCTGGTTTAAGATCAATGTGCATTTGTATCACTTGCTGGAAAAGACCTGTACTTAAATAATGTTCACTTAACATTTGCTGTCAACTTGAACAAGTAGACTTAATTTTATATTATTAGGTTAATATAATTTAAATTTCATAATGTTACTCGTAATACAACAAGTATTTAATATAGGTAGAGTCATTCGTACCAAAACACACAGTGACGTCCACATGGTAGATAAAAAGGTTTATACACATACACACAGTGACGTCTGCACTGGAAGATAAACGCTTTAATTAAGAATAGCTAGACCAGTGGTCAGATATTTATTCAGCAATACCATAATTACAACCTTGAATTATAATAAGGAGTGACTAATCAACCACAACACTGAAATCGTAAAACAGAAACTAAATCCACTGAAATCTCAAACGAGCCATGGTTTGAGTCTTACGGGTGGTAGGAATTATACTTACAAAAGGAACTTGATTCTAAGAGGGACTATTTCTTACATTCCCGAACAACTTTAAGTTCATGACTTTCATTCTGCCAACAACACAGTCTTTAATGATGCTGGACAATTTCAGAATTTTAATTAAGGTATTTAAGCTCCAGGAGGAACAATAATATAGGACAATGACTCCGATATATTGTTGCGCTGAGTCGCGGGTACCGAGATCTTTAATTACAGAGATTCATAACTCCCTAGATGCCTGAGTAACCATGGGTCACATATAAAACACCCTCACAAAGATTTCGGGTGGAATATTTATTCCTCGTGAATCTTTTATGCCTCATAGATGTATCAACAGCATGCATCGTCCTCTGTAGGCGAATAAAGAAAAGCAGTGGACTGAAAGATTTTGTTCACAACGTAAGGCTACTTTTATCTCATTCATTTCTATGTTCGTATATCCATTTCGAAGAGGATGGAGCGCAGACAGTCCATTGTTCAATAAATCAACCACCACCACCAACAACAACCCAACATTTTATAAAACACTCGTCATTTCCTGTTATGTTCATATCTAACCCGACTGATCCGGCCATCTTGTCTGTAGCCTAAAAAACGTTGAAGACTCATAAGTGTAAATATATTCTAGCTAATATCATTTCATCAAATAGTGGTTGGTTCACAGCTTCGCGTGTCTTTATTATAACGAATATTTTATTTCAAAACATTTTCTTAAAAACCTCAAATTAATTAATAAGGCCACGAAAAGTTTGGAATCACACTGACGTTGTGCGTTTTTTGAGACAACAAAATTTAATAGTTTGGTTTGAATTTCACGCAAAGCTAGACGAGGGCTATCTGACCGTCACATTATAACGCCCCTACGGCTGAAAGGGCGAGCATGTTTGGTGTGACGGGGGGGATTCGAACCCACGACCCTCGGCTGAAGAGTCGAGTGCCTTAACCACCTGGCCATGTCGCGCCAAAATTTAATAGACTCTTATCATAAAGTAAGACAGAAAACCTAAAAACTACTACTAAATAAACACGAGAGAGAATAGTTCTATGAAACTTTAGTTGTTTATACGAGAAGAGTAAGTATTGTAATTCTAAATATTAAGTGTTTCAGCAGGGAGCTCTTATATATGTAAGTATATGTGAGTGTGTTCTCTGAACAAAACCATTGGCCCGGCATGGCCAAGCGCGTTGAGGCGTGCGACTCGTAATCTGATGGTCACGGGTTCGCATCCCCTTCGCGCCAAACATGCTCCCCCTTTCAGCCGTGAGAGCGTTATAATGTGACGGTCAATCCCACTATTCGTTGGTAAAAGAGTAGCCCAAGATTGGCGGTGGGAGTGGTGATGACTAGCTGCCTTCCCTCTAGTCTTACACTGGTAAATTAGGGACGGCTAGCACAGATAGCCCTAGAGTAGCTTTGTGCGAAATTCAAAAACAAACAAACAAAACCATCACAAGAAAATATACAAGAAGATAGCAAAGATTGATAACTGAATTTTGGTCTAATCTATCATACTGGTAAACTTGTAAAACCTGTCACTGGTAGTTTATTCGTGGTTGTTTAGTGCTCACAGAAAAAACAAACTGTACTTTGATAAATGTTTACCTCTGACATTAGAACTACACCAGAAATCACGCGCTTGGTTAGATGCAGAGAAGCAAAACTCTCAATTCCTGTTCGCTTTAACTCCTCCCCTTTCCTGGTGGCTCAGCAGAAAGCTAATGGCTCTATAATGCTAAAATCCGGGGTTCGATCCTCGAGGTAATGGCAGCACAGATGACTCATTACGTAGCTTTATGTTTCACAACAAACAGACCATACTTTATTATAACGATACATATCCATTAAGTCTGCGGACCTGCAACACTAAAATCCGGGGTTCGATCCCTGAGGTAATGGCAGCACAGATGACTCATTACGTAGCTTTATGTTTCACAACAAACAGACCATACTTTATTATAACGATACATATCCATTAAGTCTGCGGACCTGCAACACTAAAATCCGGGGTTCGATCCCTGAGGTAATGGCAGCACAGATGACTCATTACGTAGCTTTATGTTTCACAACAAACAGACCATACTTTATTATAACGATACATATCCATTAAGTCTGCGGACCTGCAACACTAAAATCCGGGGTTCGATCCCTGAGGTAATGGCAGCACAGATGACTCATTACGTAGCTTTATGTTTCACAACAAACAGACCATACTTTATTATAACGATACATATCCATTAAGTCTGCGGACCTGCAACACTAAAATCCGGGGTTCGATCCCTGAGGTAATGGCAGCACAGATGACTCATAACTTAGTTTTACGTTTAACAACAAACAGACGATACATATCCGTTAAGTCTGCGGACCTGCAACACTAAAATCCGGGGTTCGATTTCGCGCGGAGGACACAGCAGATAGCTCAGTGTGGCTTTGCTTTATATAAAACATTCAAACACTTAACTCGGGGCTACAGTAATCTGTACAGGTTACAATCCACTGTTTTTGTGAAAGTTATTAAAAATGTGAGAATTGTTTTCCTAAAGAAGATTTGCTGTTCCTATGGAAACACAAATAAACACGTAATAAAACGTAAACAATTTAAAACCTGATACCAAAACATTGTATAAAAAAAACAACACAAGTTGGAGTCATTGATTAATCTTTGTTATAAGCACTCGATGCACGTGGCTAATATTTGGAGCTACGGTACACAGTTTTTCCGTCACTAATTTACATTCTTCGTTATTACTTGAACACACTAATCAAAATTGTTCTCGTTGTTTTGAATTAAGCACAAAGCTACACAATGGGCTATCTGTGCTCTGTCCACCACGGGTATCGAAACCCGGTTTTTTAGCGTTGTAAGTCCACAGACATACCGCTGAGCCACTGGTGGGGCGTTAATCGAAATAATAGACAAATATTTATCAGCAAAATGTTAGCAACTGGTAGAGGGAAAATAATTCCAGTTTGTGATAATATGACATGTGCTTTTATGGGTTGGAATCGTGTCGTTGGAATAAGAGAGGAGGAAGTAATGATGGCTTATTTTAATCTATTTAGGTGGCCAACATATCGTTTGGCTTCTAATATTTCAAAACTAGAAGTATTTTAAAGAAATATATTTTAGATGTCTCTGGAATCACATAAAACTACAATATACATAAATATATTGTTGCCAAGTTGTCACGTTTTTAGCAAGCAGTCAAGGGCGTCGATCCTAGGGTGGTAAGAGGACGGTTTCTCCACCCATAATTTGGTTGATGGTTGGAGGGGAGGGGTAAATATTTAATCTGTTGTATAAATTATGCCCACCGATTACAAAATAATGATAAGTGCTCTTCTGTGCACGTGATGAGAACACTGTTATTCTACTGGGTCACCTTAGATGTTACAAACTACAGTGAATAAGAAATGTTTGTTTGTTTTTTTGAACTACGTGCAAAGCTACACGAGGGCTATCTGCGCTACCTGTCCCTACTTTAGCAGCGTAAGGCTAGAGGGAAGGCAGCTAGTCATCACCACCCATTTCCAACTCTTTGGCTACTCTTTTACCAACGAATAGTGGGATTGACCGTCACATTATAACGCTCCTACAGCCGAAAGGGCGAGCATGTTTGGTGCGACGGAGATTCGAACCAGTAGCCCTCAGATTAAGAGTCGAGCGCCTTAACCACCTGGCCATGTCGGGCCTAATAAGAAATGTCTAATGGCGTTAAGAACATGTGGACCTTCTCTCCACAATTGGCGAATAAGTTCATAGTCCAACGTAAAATCTACTTTATAAACATACTGTTAGAACTCTTCTGTGTATTACTGACGAAGATGTCCCCCAGTGGCACAGCTGTATGTCTGCGGACTCACACCGTTAGAAACCAGGTTTCGATACCCGCGGTAAGCAGAGCACAGGTTGCCCCTTGTGTAGATATGTTCTTAATTCTATACAAACAAACTGATGAAGTGTTTCACCTATTGTGCTACATATTTCTTGGATTTTTGCCCCTGCGTACATTGCTGAACGCCACCTCTTCACACCCCAGCCCCTATTGCTAATCCTCATGGGCGTCTGCTGGATATATTATATGTATATATATAGAGAGAAGGGTGGGCAGGATGACAAGATATAAAAAACCACAATTATAAAAACGCAAAACTGATTTTCCAGGGTAGAAAAGCACCCCTTGAGGATGCCCATGCCACCCTCCAAAAATTAAGGATTTCTCCTCCACATTCTAACAGATGCAGTTGAGCGTGTATACAGAACAATAATAAATAACTTACGTTATCAATAATTACGTCAAAAAGATAATAAATGTCCAAGAATCTTATGTCACCAGTGGACACAGTATGAGGACTCTAGATGTGAAACGTTTCTCTCCATACCTATCAAGCTAGGTCAGGTGAAGCTCGGCTCGTCCTCTGAAGATCGCGGGTTCGAATCCTCGTCACACCCAACATGCTCGCCCCTTTTAGCCATGGGAAAGTTATAAAGTTACAGTCAATCCCACTATTCGTTGGTAAAAAAGTATCCCAAATGTTGGTGGTAGCTAGTTATGATATAGCTGCCTTCCCTCTAGTCTTACACTGCTACGTCAGGGACGGCTAGCACAGATAACCCTCGTGTAGCTTTGTGCAAAATTAAAAAAACAACAACAAACCTTTTGATTTTATTATCCAAACATAATTCATCAAAATATTATTTCATTTCTACAGTTGTAAAGATTTAGTTGTGAACACCGAAAACAAGTTGGTTAGTGTTAATTTCCAGCATGCAGATCATCCGTGTATAGACTATAAGACGAATGTTGTGTTCATTATGGTGTCGGAAGTTAGTAAGGTTGTTTAGAGATTGTTAGACTGAAGAAGACACACAAGCTTTAACCAAACACGGCTCGTTCAAACCACATAATACAGTGGAAGATGTGAACCTTGGTTCTCCTGAAATGATGTTATGTAATTTTTTAACGAATTTCTTAAAAGAAAAACCTAAACAACCAATTAAACAACGTTTCACTTTATCTTTAATGCACTGTTTTGCCATGATAACATTGTTACAACGATTCTGTACTGTTGGTGAGTTCTCTTCAAACACTTAGTGAAAATCGTTCAACGTTCAGTCCACCTAGCGGTCATAAATTATTGTTTTCCTCCTTTCTGAAAGTTTGAACACTTGTACGCTGTCGTAAATTGCTGTAGGCTTACGTTATGAATGACGTTCAAACCCAAAAATACTAGAAGTGATGTATGATCAAGTTACTTGTAAAGCACAATAACTGAGGAAGGTTCGCATAATTCACACTAACCGATTCGTCCCTCTACCGTCTTCACTATCTTATCCGAAACTATTTTCGAATGTACAACAGCGAGTAAAAAAGTTGACGTCAAATCTTAAAATTTTCTAAGCCTACTTAACTTCATCATTAAGACCTCCAGCTCCCTTAGGTTAACAAACAAATTACAACAATAATCTACCAAATAACAATACTGTAACTTACTATATGTATATACACACTCAAGACTTTGCTAAATCAAAATCAGATATTTCAAGTTAACGTGTTTATAGGTGGAGTTGTTACAACAAGATTAGTTCATGGCACCTTTTGAGGAACTCGAGCTGAAAACAAAGAATTGTAAATATTTTAAGCACTTTACCGACTGACCTACCAGTAAGTTAGGCATCACGTGGAGGTCAGATGCAGTTGTAAGTATGTCATTTGATTTGAGTTGGAAAATGGGTAAGCAGTAACGGTTATTGGTCTGTAGTGGACATATTTATCAATTAGCATACGAACTCTTCCCAAATCTACAGAATAAGACCGAAATTTCTGAAGTTTCAAGAACTTACTAACAAATAGTATTAGTATATTTAGGCTTACGTTTCATTTTCGTTTTCTCAAAGTTTTATATATATATATATATAACATAGATATAATTTTAATGTATTTTTTATTATTATTAAATTAACTTTAAAATATCGTACAAAACTGTCGTCGAAACGCGACGTGACGTCATAGTTCCTTTGTAAGGAACATTGACGTGTAATACATAAAAAACTTTCTTGGTTTGTTTGTAGTTAAGCGCAAAGTTACACAACGGGCTCTCCGTGCCGTCCTCGCCGCAGGTATCGAAACCCGATTTTTAGCGTTGTATGTCCGCAGACTTACCAGTGTCACTGCTGAGCACTTTGATTACAAAACTACTGCATACGACTCGTAGCGTTTTGTTAAAATGTGGTTTGTTTCTTTTTTATTAAAAATTTGTTTCTATTAACATTTATTTATTTTCACCCATTAAGTTGAAGACAGGAGTTGATACGTGAAGACAGAATTACATAAACTTTATTCAACTTAGTTGTTTAAGGAGTCAGGTAAATAATCAGTTGCTTTTTTTTTGCTTTTTTTTTTACAGGACATACAGTGTCAAAAGATACAAATGTATAATTCACAAGTCACAAACGTTTCAGTTGCGTAATTCATATGAAGTTGCATCCATTATTCCGAAGCGGTCAGTATTGTCGATTCCTGCCACATTTGTGTTCGTTTTTTCTTTCTTTTTATTACAAATAAACTTGACTTTCTACAAACTGCCATACCAGTGGGAGTTAACGTGTAGTTGTAGGACTAACATGGCTGAAGAACACAGAGATATCTTCTGTCAAACATAAGGAAGTTTTGTTGTCAGTAATAGCAGTGCTAGGTCCACACAGTTGACCAGCTTTTCTGGATCTCGTTTGGTTCGTCGCTGTCAAATGTCATCACGTTTAACAACGCCATCTATACAGATACGACTGTAAAGTACGACTTTATCACTGACAGAGTAGCGAGAGTTTCAGAGGTCGTCACCCAACAAATGGTACACGAATCAGGGGAACAGAAATAATGGAAAATTCTAGAAATAATTATATTAGTATAGATATCTTATATTGAAGGCAAATGAATAAAACTTAAGGGTAACTGTTTGTTTTTTAATGTATGAAATTTGTATGTTTTATATTGTACGTTATTCTAACTGACTCATCGTTGTTTAGTTTATCTACCTATCGGTAGGGGCTTTTATGACCAATGTTACGTCACTTTGTGTTCTGCACTTTGTTGGTTATACTGCCTACGATTCGTTAAGTTAACGACCCTTTTTCGTGTGAACACATGCACACGTGTTTAATATTATTATATTATAACGTACGTTAATAACGTTCATATTTTAAAACAAGTCCACTCAAACGCTCGTCCATTCTCTAAACACTATCCCCAAACAAAGAGCCTAAACTGACAGAAAGAAATAAAGGACACATGTGCTGTGCTGGTGTTGTCCATATATGTAAACGTCGTAGTTCGTACACACGTGGCTTTACTGTGAAGACTCGAGCTTGGTCGATGTCCGCGGAGTGCGGGTTTATTAAACGTACTGACAAATCTAATCAGTTTCATCTTGAAACACGCCCACTATTCATGTATTGAACAATGTCCCGACCGTAACCTAATATACATATCTTTAATACATACAGATCAGGTATACAACACCCGTCTGAAAGGTACTATTGTTGTTTTATTTTAGCTTAAAGCTACACAATGAGCTATCTGTGCTCTGTTCATTGTGAGGAAAGGAACCTCGAATTTTAGCGTTCTAAGTCAATAAACTTGCTGTTGAACCGCCAGGGTAAGAAGTGAGGAGTATTTTACGAGATATATATACATGCATGCATTTAAAATGTAAATACCGAACACAGGCTTCTCTACTGTATTACATATTCAAGAATAAGTGTATATTACACTCGTGAAACGACTAAACAGACAGTAGATAATTAGTAACACAGAACCGATGAATATTTAATAACGTTTTGCAAATTTTATCATGTCCCGATTACGAGTTCACGTTTTCTGACAAGTAGAAGTTACAATTAGATGCAACAGAGAAAGCCTTAACGTGTTATTCTGAAGTCAAGCATGCTTTACGAGGAAAACGTCAAGTGTATCACAGGCTATTAAACTACAGAATCAACAATAGTGCTGGCTGTTAAAATACACACTTGTTTCTTTTGTCTTTCTTTCTTATTAAGAGTGTTTTTACACGTAAGGCACAATATTGTATGAGTTTATATTATCACTTGGCTATGCTTTTATAGCAGGGCTATATACCCACAGAAACAGTATTTATTAGGCCACATTTGGAATACTGTGTTCAGTCTTGGGCTCTGTTATCTTAGAAAGGAGACTGAATTGTTGGAAAGTTTCAGTTTGCTTGTTTTGAATTTCGCGCAAAGCTACTCGAGGGCTATCTGCGCTATCCGTCCCTAATTTAGCAGGGTAAGACTAGAGGGAAGGCAGCTAGTCATCACCATCCACCACCAACTCTTGGACTACTCTTTTACCAACGAATAGTGGGATTCACCGTCACATTATAACACACCCACAGTTGAAAGGGCGAGCATGTTTGGTGAGACGGGGATTCGAACCCGCGATCCTCACATTACGAGTTGAGCGCCTTAACCACCTGGCCAGGATGGGCCGTGGAGATGCGGTTTCCCCATTTTCATAATTTTGCGCCCTAACGCTCTAAGGTGCGCTTCTTTTAACAATAAATAATTTAAATAACATTTTACTTCCAAGCCAATAATTTGTAAAGGTTGTCTTCAGATGATAGATTCAGTTAGTTTACAGGAAACCTTAATAAGTAGTTGAATGATAAGGGCTGACTGAGTTTTTAGTGTTTAGTTTAAAATATCGGATGGTTTGTTTGTTTTTTGTTTGTTTTTGAATTGCGCGCAAAGCTACTCGAGGGTTATCTGCGCTATCTGTCACTAACTTTGCAGGGTAAGACTAGAGGAAAGGCAGCTAGTCATCATCACCCATCGCCAACTCTTGGGCTACTCTTTTACCAACGAATATTGGGATTGACTGTAATATTATAACGCCCCCACGGCTGAAAGGGCGAGCATGTTTGGTGTGACGGGGATAATTAACCATCTGGCTATGCCGGGTTATCTACTGACTGACTGAGTGTCAATACGTTACTGTATACAGAACGAAAGGCAACCAATGAAACAGTTTCTGTCCTACTCTAATTGGCCTCACACAGCAAGGTGGGTAAGGCACTCGACTCGTAATCTGAGAGTCTTGGGTTCGAATCCCCGTCACACCAAACATGCTCGCCCTTTCAGCCGCGGGGGCGTTATAATGTGTCGATCAATCCCACTTTTCGTTGGTAAAAGAGTAGCCCAAGAGTTGGCGGTGAATGGTGATGACTAGCTGCCTTCCCTCTAGTCTTACACTGCAAAATTATGGAAAGTTAGAGCAGGTAGCCCTCGCGTAGCTTTGCACGAAATTCAAACAAACAAACAAACCTACTCTAATCCATGAACAATTCATTGACTACAAACGTTCAATTAAAACTATAATTATTCAAATAACTTAATCCTTTACAAATAATCGTCCATTTTAGATGTTACTTGAATAAACTTTTAAAATGTACAAAACAATAACGGTTTTAAAAATCATATTTTTAATCATTTTTTTATAAAAACTAAGAATTGTAATCACTTCTGATCCACAAACATCGATCGATACGATAGATTGTTTGTGGAAATAAGAAGTAAAATCAGAGAAACGAAATCTACTGTGTTCAGTTTAAGTGTATAGCAGGTTGCATCTTGTCTCGATTTTAAGATAAAAAACCGGTCTTAAAGCAAGAAATAAGAGCTAACAGTCAAGGCTTTGGATAAACGTCTTGAAAGGTCTTAAACTTCACAAATTTAAGAACAAAAACCCTCTGTAGAAAAACTGAACGACGACAATATGTCATCTTCAATCTGAGAAGTTGAGCCTTCCAAGGTAAATATCGTGCGTCTTTTGTTATTATATATAGCAAAGCCATATCGCGCTACCTATTTTGTCCCAGCGAGAGATCGAGTCCCTTATTTTAGCGTTGTAAATCTAAAGACTTACTTACCACTGCCCCACCGAGAAACAAATTAAATGAAATATTTTTGTTATTAAGCATCAGGCTGCACGATGGACTACGCGATCCGATTTTGCCACAGGAGTCGAACCCAAGATTTTAGCGTTATAAGCGCTCAAGTTTTCCATTGAACTACCGGAGGCCAATTAAACATTTACAGGGTACAGTTTTGAAACACTCTGTATTAACTTAACCCTATAAAGAAAAATTAACACATCAATAACAACCCTGTAAACAGTACTTAAGATATCAATAATCACCCTGTAAGCCCCCTAGTGGCACAGCGGCATGTCTACAGACCCACGCCGCTAGAATCCGGACTTCAATACCTGTGGTGGGTAGAGAACAGACAGCTCATTTCCAAAAAGGAAAACCAGTTTCAATAAAAAATGAGTTACTCATGCTCATGTAAAAGTTCTTATGACGTTTTGTAAAAAATCTGTTCGTGATGGAGAGAAATGGATAATATTTTCGGATTCATTGTACAGAAATTACCGCAGACTATGTAAAACTTAAGATAACAAAACCATCGCAGGCCTGTGTAATGGGAAACGTAGTTTGAGAAATGTATGTCGCAGGCCAGTCGCTAGGTGTTAGTGTTGTTTTCAGCGCGAAAGCTACCAATAAGCTAGCTACCTACGCTCTATACAACGTGGCAAATCGAACCCCATACCTTAACTCTGCAAGCATCTATTGTTTAGTCAGATGCATGCCAGAAACTTATATTTGTTATTAAGAGCATTGCATGTATCGAAACCCAATTGTTACTGTTGCAAGACCTCAGATTTACCGCTAATCACTAGGGGGCTACGAGTACCTATGAAGGAAAGCACGTGACGCTATTACACTAGTAAATGACTTACGACAGGTTACATACGTTGTAGAAAACACACGTTTTGAAAGTTTCACGAGCTAACAAATCATTGTATGCTAACTATGTATGAATCGAGACACTGACTGTTTCACCAAGTCTACGGCCTAATAAAAACTCATTCTGTTCTTCATTTTTTGTTGAATTCTTACAAGTCAACTCGAGTACTATCTGCGATTAGCCGTGCCCGATTTTGAAGGCAGCTGGTCAACAACATCCACCGCCAACCCTTCTACGAACAGATGGTAGAATTGATTGTCACATTATAAAGCCATATGACTGATAACGTGCGAACATGATCGACGAAAGGTATCGATCCCGCGATTCGCAGATTATAATAAATATATCCGTTGTAAGCTAACCTACCGCTCAGACTATCTCCACTGCGAGAGTTTGCGAATCAGATATTCGACACTAACCTAAATAAACCTTAAAATATTTATATCCAAGTTTCATTGAGATGTGACCAAGAATATCCCTCAATTACATGTCACACCAAACATGCTCGCCCTTACAGCCGTGAGGGCGTTATAATGTTACAGTCAATTCCACTATTCGTTGGTAAAAAAGTAACCCAAGAGTTGGCGATGGGTGGTGATGACTAGCTGCCTTTCCTCTAGTCTTACACTGCTAAATTAGGGACGACTAGCGCAGATAGCCCTCGTGTAGCTTTGCGCGAAATTCAAAACAAACCAAACTCAATTACCTTAATATATTGTCTTAGAACCTGATAGAACACCGTAAATGTTTGTGAAACACACAAACATAACCAATAACATTTGTTCACATTATGGGGCCACGAGACCGCTGTTTGCTGACGGGGGTGGAGTACACCAATTACACCGCGTTCTTGCATGTGCGTCTGGTCGTTCCTGTAGTTAGAAGTTACGCGAACTCACCCCCAAGCTTCGCGTGCTGCGCGAGCAAGGGTGGTTCGCAGTTGTTACAGCAAGTAATTTTGGACACGCCCAACGTCAATTCCGAACACACAATTTAGTTCTCGATGATATACAATATATTTTTAATTTTATGCAACAAAAAACGTTCTGTATCATTATTTGATAATGAACTACGACACAGAAATGCATATCATATCTGATTTATCACAAATCAATTTATAGGGGTTATTGATTCTGTTGAGAAGCCCTTAAAATTTCGTAAGGAATTACACGAGACAGAACCAACAGACGTTGAAAGTTTATCTTTCGTACAGAGCTATACAAGGGCTACAGCATATTCTGTCCTTAATTCTGAAGTGATAAACAAAACAAGGAAAGTTAATCTTAATGTCGAGGAAGGCACCTTGTCAACAGCTCGCTGCCAACTTTACTGACCATATTTTAGAATATAGGTGTGCACCCACGTCCCTAAATACGAAGTTCGTTTTTACGGCTACAAGACAAAAATTCATATCCCAGAGTTTCACAGTACTGGTTCCCTAACCCTTAAATTTCCGACCACCGTTAAAATATTATTTGGAAACGTTTCTAGCAGATCCAGTCATATACCACAAATATTATACCACGTAAAAGTTGATTTATGCATTTAAACTGGATTTTCTTTTTAAATACAATTAAAAAAATTGTTTATTTTGGGGCAAACTAATTCCAATAACTTTCTGAAATTTGAATCGTTTGTCTGAAAAATAAAACCCAAATAAAAACATGACAAGATAATGGCCGTAAGAGGGCTATAATTACGTAAACATGCTTTATAGTAACAACAACAAAAATTACTTACTATCACCACCCGTGTGAAACAAGAAATAAAATATATTTAAAAATCCATTTATATTAATTAAAGACATTTAAACATGACGAGTGCAGGTACCTACGGTCTGGCTGAAGCGACTGAATGTTTGTCATTGTAACGATAGGTACTAGACCATGGTGATCGTGTAGGCTTAGTAACCAGGACAGTCAGACAGCAGAGTATTGTTTATTGTTTCACGTTGTTGTAGTAATAATAGTTTCACAAAAGAACGAATTAATTACATATCCTTCTCCAATTCAATTTATGTGCGAGTAATTTAAGTTTTGATGTCTCCCGGGGTTTATTAAAAAAACATCGGAAGACAAACCGAGTTTAAGACACTCACTCCATAACACTACTTTTAACCGTTGACTTTATATATACTATTTTATAACGCCATCTAATGGTCAGAAATATTGCACACAGTTATTTCAATATGCAAATAAATAACTTAAAATACGATTAACAGTAATTACAATTCGCGTACCTGATTCAGTTCACATCATAATAGTTGATGTACATGACATTCATAATTCCAATAGTATGAAGACCACATTTGTATACTAGTCAGGCTGGCGAGTCCTGTATTAAACGAAAGCTTTGGTCACCACTGAATATAGAAATATAATGTGATCGACTTACTGTATTCTTTGCTTCCTCTTATTAGTTCTATGAATTAAGGTAGAATCTTAGATAGGTGTGTTTGTTTTTGAATTTCGCGCAAAGCTACACAAGGACTACCTGCACTAACCGTCCCTAATTTAGTAGTGTAAGACTAAAGGGAAGACAGCTAGTCATCACTACCCATCGCCAACTCTTGGGATACTCTTTAACCAACGAATAGTGGCATTAACCAAACTTTACAACATCCTCACGGCTGAAACGGCAAGCATGTTTTGTGTGATTGGATTCGAACCCGCGACCCTCGGATTACGAGTCGGGCTCCTCAACAACCTGGCCATGTTGGGCCTCCCAAAGATTAAGGGTTCATACTTTTAAAATTAACTAGTATTACGCACAGATCCAGAGTAAATAAGAAAGCTGTGTTGAAAATATTAAACATGTATATTTTAAACATGAATTTACACATAGTTAATACTCTAAAAGAAGCTACATAGATAAACATAATACTTTAGCAGAAACCAAATTGAGAGTCACATATTATATCACTAAGATTTAATAAACGATAATGTCAGGTTTGAGTGTGGAACGTATCAAACACAAGGTCAAAAATAAAGAAAGTTCAGCTATTTTCTCAAAGATTTTTTTCAACTGCACAAATATATTTTAATTTGATCATTTTTTAAAAATACATCTTGTTGCACCTCATAAATTCAGGTCTAGTAACAAATGGTCCAGAAAAGAAAAATATTCTCGTAAATACATTTATTTATGAACTTTGGAATGGAATTTTGTAATCTTAGATTACAAAACTAGTTATCCACTTGAACTTATATATATATATATATAGGGGTGAGTTTTGAACTGCACAAATATATTTTACAAGTGTACATTAGGTGCATGCACCCTTGAAAATATGTCACAAAGAAATACACTGAGGAAAACATTTGTATTTCAAAAACAAAACACAAAATATTTACCTTAAGCCAAACAATTCTTGATGTCTTGGATATTAATATATTTCAAACCCAGTTACGCTTTTATCAGTTAATATTTATCATAAACTTATTATGCACAAAATGATACTTCTTTGTGACGAAAATAATCGCCAACGTTTACGAAATACAGATGGTACGCCTAACACAGCGTAAACAAAATCTTCCTCGAACGTACACACTTTACGCACTCAACCAGATAAACTAAACGAGCACGTGCACCTGTCTTTTAAGCAAACATACCTATTAGGTCCAAGTTTATATTTCTACATATTGACCAATGAAGTTGCAGAAATTTTGTAGGAAATTCTAGGCCGGGGCTAGAAAATCTTTTGTGTATTATTGGCCAATCAGATTGCAAGTTTAACGAAACACGGCGCAGGAGGTATCAGCTGGCAAGTGTAGTGAAGTGTTTATAATATCGTACGATTTAGTTTAAACTGAAAGTATTTAATGGTGATGAATTATAGTGGAGAATAGTGAGTGAAATTTAGTCGTTTATTATAATGAAATTTGCTGAACATTTATCTGCACATATAACGCCAGAATGGCGGAAACAGTATATCACTTACGAGGTAAGATGTTAAATTTGTGTGTTAAATTGTTAAAGACAGGTAGTTGTATTACTAGTAACAACAAATATTACTTGTGTAGCTTATATATTGTTCGCTACTGTAACTTTAGTACTGAATTTTTAAGCTCAACATATAAAAATTCCTGTCACTGTGTAGTATTACTAGTTTGGGCCTTATTACTGTTATTAATCAACTTGCACACTAAATGATAGGCTTTTACTATAGTGTAATGCAATAAAATTAATATGACATAATTTCATCCGTGATATATGATGGAGCTGAAAGCTGTACTTCTCTCAAGTGTTGTCAAGTTGCTAATTCTGGGCTTTAATTTTAAATAACTAATAAATGCAAAATATTCTCTGTGTGTCACTTGTAAAGTGTATCAACCTCTTTAAGTTCTTCTGTTGATACTTTCACTGATTGTGAAACCAAAGGTGAGCTTTGAAACCGAAATTGGTAGAACTTTAACTTCACATTGTGAAATTTCAAAATTCACGTAATCATTCACACTATATTTATGAAGAAAGGGAGAGAAAAAAAATCTTAATATATGTTATAACAGCACATGACACGAAACTTGTGTGGAAGACCTTTTAATTAAACACTTCACTGTTTAAAATGAAGTCTAGGATCTCATTATAAATATTTCTTCAAAGTATGGAAAAACCTCAACTCTTATTTGGTTCATCAGGCTAACCTATCAATATTATTAGCCTGATGGAAACATTGTATCTAGAGTTAAAAATATGCCTAATGAATATTTGATTTTCGTATTTTGTTTATCACATTTAAAATATTCATAGCAGATTTAAGTAAATGCTTGTCAGTTGTTTGAATTTTGCTCAAAGCTACTTGAAGGCTATCTGTGCTAGCCATCCCTAATTTAGTAGTGTAAGACAAGAGGGACTAGTCATCACCACCCACTGCTAACTCTTGGGCTACTCTTGTACCAACGAATAGTGGGATTGATTATAACACCCCCACGGCTGAAAGGGCGAGCATGTTTGGCACGACGGGGATGCGACCCTCAGATTACGAATCGCACGCTTGGCCCCCATGTAAATGCAGTATAAATATGATGGTCTTACTTAATAAATCATTATTCATGAAAATAGTTTTAATACTTGCAACAAAGTGAGTGAAAAGTTTGCTATAAATAGTCTTAAACAAGAATATTCTAATTTGTTGCTTATAATTGTGTTTAACTGCCTCCAAATATTGAACTTTGATATAATAATTGTGTTATTAATGGTAATACATCTGTAGGCTGTTTTTTAAATTGTTTATATTTTAATATAGTTGATAATAATTTACATTTATGTATTTTGTGTCAACTTGTTCTATACTTTTATCTTAAATGTGATGTTTTAAACCTTAGTTTGTACATGACTTTAATATAATATTATGTTGTATTTTAAATCATATACAGATGCATGTGTCTATCTTTGCAGTTTGATTTTTGTATGTACTTATTATTTTGATAGCATTTTAACCTCTCATATGATGATTAATTTATAAATGTGATGTTGATTGTTTGATAAGATTTTTTTTGTTATAGTTTGTAGGTGTAATTTCTTACATAATGTTTTTATTGTGGGTTTTTACTTCTGTTGCTGTAACTAGCCTATTTATTTTGTTTTTACATGTTAGTAAGAGTTACGAAAGATCATATGTATTTTAAGTTTCAATGTTGTAGTTGATTTATTTACATCTTTTGAAGTATTGTAACAATCTTCAATAAAGCCTTTGGTGATATAATATGAATGATATTGTATCATAAGTAATTAATTTATTCATTATTGGAAGTAAGTTTTACTTTCTATCCTTCATATAGTATTTTCTCCATTGCTTTAAATTTTTAATGCTTGTAGTGATGCTGTTATAATGTTTTTTTTTCTTTTCACCCTGAATAATATATAATCACTCCATTTTAAAGCATCTTGGAGATTCCTTACTAAGTATAGCAAAACATATTTTCTTTTGGTTGGTTTCTTTAAATATATATGGTTGTGTTGATATGGAAGCTTATTTTAAAAGCTAAGATAGTTAACTTATCACAGTATGTTTTATTACTGTTTTTTGTATTATGAGCTTTAAACAAAAGAAAATTCAGTAAATATTATGTGACTATACTTATGAATGATCTGTTGATGTTTTTGTATTAATTATTCTTAACAGGAGATGAAAGGAATGTTGTATGCAGCAATGGAGACGGCACCGTCGACAGAGAGTTAGTCATGTTACTTTAAATCTACACTCTTTCTGTACATCGGTAGAGAATTAGTCGTGTCACTTTAAATCTACACTCTTTCTGTTCATCGGCAGAGAGTTAGTCCTGTTACTTTAAATCTTCACTCTTTCTGTACATTGGCAGAGAGTTAGTCGTGTTACTTTAAATCTACACTCTTTCTGTACGTCGGCAGAGAGTTAGTCGTGTTACTTTAAATCTTCACTCTTTCTGTACGTCGGTAGAGAGTTAGTCGTGTTACTTTAAATTTTCACTCTTTCTGTACGTCGGTAGAGAGTTAGTCGTGTTACTTTAAATTTTCACTCTTTCTGTACGTCGGTAGAGAGTTAGTCATGTTACTTTAAATTTTCACTCTTTCTGTACGTCGGTAGAGAGTTAGTCGTGTTACTTTAAATCTACACTCTTTCTTACATCAGCAGAGAGTTAGTCATGTTACTTTAAATCTACACTCTTTCTGTACATCGGCAGAGAGTTAGTCATGTTACTTAGTCATATTACCTGAGTGTAAGTAACATTTCAGATAAGTAACAAAAAAATACCTTGTCTCTTTTAAAAAAACTGGTTAGAGTTAGTCATGTTACTTTAAATCTTCACTCTTTCTGTCCATGTCATGTAGTATTGTAGTTGATTGGGAATACCTTTGTTTTCAACAAACAGTAATAACAAAGTCCAATATGCGATGTTTTTTATAAGAATAACTTTTATGTGAATTGTTTTTAGTGTATCATTGTGATCAACACATGCTGGGTTATTTTGGTAGCACAAAAAATTTGTAATTTTAATAATTAATGTTGGTGTTTTTTAAATATTAAAAGTATTATGGTACACATAATAGATGATTTGGTTTGACAATAATCAAAACACGCAGCTTATATGTGCATTTATGCTGATAAGGAATTATTTTCTAAACCTGACACTGAAGAGTGTTTTTTTTTAAAAAGTAGTATATGATAAATAACAGGAACATTAGAATGAATAAGAAATGTGTGTCACAAAACATAGAACAGAATCTTTTGTAAATTATTTGTTCACCTTGTGTCAAGAAAAAACAATAAAAATCCAGACATTTGAGCCAAAAAAGTAACACAAAAAATTTAAATGGTGAATATATTAATTTAAATAATTATGTATAAAATGTTATAAATTTGTAGGGGTTGCTGTAAACAGTTTGTTTCTGCTATTTGATTTGGCAGATTCATGACATTTTTAATATTTTCAATTTCTTGTTTCAGTTGTTGAACAAAGAGAAATTACTAGATATTTTGTAATGTTTGATGAAGAATTTTTTCACTACTGTGACAAGGAATTAGCCAAAATAAACACTTTTTTTTCAGGTAAGTAACAAAAAATACCTTGTCTCTTTTAAAAAAAACTGGCTTGTTATATTATATGAGTGTAAGTAACAAAAATACCTTATCTGTTTAAAAAAAACTGGTTTCTTATATTATCTGAGTGTAAGTAACAAAAATACCTTATCTGTTTAAAAAAACTGGTTTCTTATATTATCTGAGTGTAAGTAACAAAAATACCTTATCTGTTTAAAAAAAACTGGTTTCTTATATTATCTGAGTGTAAGTAACAAAAATACCTTGTCTCTTTTAAAAAAAACTGGTTTCTTATATTACCTGAGTGTAAGTAACAAAAATACCTTGTCTCTTTTAAAAAAAACTGGTTTCTTATATTACCTGAGTGTAAGTAACAAAAATACCTTGTCTCTTTTAAAAAAAACTGGTTTCTTATATTATCTGAGTGTAGGTAACAAAAATACCTTGTCTCTTTAAAAAAACCAAAAAAACTGGTTTCTTATATTACCTGAGTGTAACTTATATTATCTGAGTGTAATTAACAAAAATACCTTGTCTCTTAAAAAAAAAATGGTTTCTTATATTATCTGAGTGTAAGTAACAAAAATACCTTGTCTCTTTAAAAAAAACAAAAAAACTGGTTTCTTCTATTACTTGAGTGTAACTTATATTATCTGAGTGTAAGTAACAAAAATACCTTGTCTCTTGAAAAAAAAAACTGGTTTCTTATATTATCTGAGTGTAAGTAACAAAAATACCTTGTCTCTTGAAAAAAAAAACTGGTTTCTTATATTATCTGAGTGTAAGTAACAAAAATACCTTGTCTCTTTAAAAACAACAAAAAAACTGGTTTCTTATATTACTTGAGTGTAACTTATATTATCTGAGTGTAAGTAACAAAAATACCTTGTCTCTTTAAAAAAAAAACTGGTTTCTTATATTATCTGAGTGTAAGTAACAAAAAATACCTTGTCTCTTTTAAAAAAACTGGTTTCTTATATTATCTGAGTGTAAGTAACAAAAAATACCTTGTCTCTTTTAAAAAAAACTGGTTTCTTATATTATCTGAGTGTAGGTAACAAAGTTTAGAATTTGATTGTATTTGTGGCTTTAAAAATTATTTTTCAAGTGTCTTTCCTTTTTCAGAAAAGCTAGCAGAAGGAACTCGTAAGTTTAGCAACTTAAAGACGGAGTTGAATAATGCTTTAAGAGTTTCTGGTGTAAAAAATAAAACTTCAGTAAAGAGGTAAGATGGTTTTGTGTTAGTTCTTAGTAACTAACATATGAAGCACAAATGAAATGTAAGAGTAGACATAGTTTTGTGTTAGTTCTTAGTAACTAACATATGAAGCACAAATGAAATGTAAGAGTAGACATAGTTTTGTGTTAGTTCTTAGTAACTAACATATGAAGCACAAATGAAATGTAAGAGTAGACATGGTTGTGATAAGAACACACGAGACAGAAGTGCTGACTCACACTTTTTATCACTGTGGTAATCCTAAGTACTGTAATGATGATGGATACCAATACCAAAAGGGACTGCTATTTTTAAGCTCTCTATGCATTGTGATGGAAATACAATCTTTCAATCATCGTAGTTAACAATGAATTCATTTTTAAGGAACTTTTATTTCTTAAAACAAGGAAGACAATTCCCATCATGCTTTGTCCTGATGTGTATCAATCATCCAACCTGTGTTATGGCATAAGGAAAGACAGTAAATCCTAAACATTTTCACTCTCCAATTGTAGGACTTCTTTATGACATTGTATCCATAATAAATCTTTAGTTACCATGACAACAAACCAGTTGATTGGTCACTCTGAGTTGTGCAGGTGGTATTTTGCCATCATTGGAAATGTGTGTGCAGTCTAACTGGTTCTCAATAAATGTATGAGCAGATGAAGTAATGTCCAATGTGATAATTTTTAAAATATTTTTATGTATTTTTTAAATGTTATTTAAAAATCTGTTTCATAAGTTTAATTCTACACAAGTTCTTTTCACTATGTTATTAGGTTCACTTGTTTTGTCAAGGTGATATAACGTAGGGGCGAGTTTGTTACTTGTTACTGTGATACTCACTTTTTACCTAAAGATGGATACTTGCCATACTTTTTAACCTGCATGTTCATGCACACTTAATTTCAATGGGTGTAAACAAAAGGCAGATGTAATCATACTTTGGTAAACATTTTGCACAACAATGTTTATCGAAATTTGTAAGAAAATCTAATATTGGAGTGTAAAAAAAAAACACACACAAGTTTATGTATTTAGGGTATTATGTGCAGTAAAGTCTAACTCTAATTAAACTAAAGCAAAAAATGTACATAAGCTACATTGTTAATTTATGTCTTTAACAAATGTTGGTTGTATTTTACGAAGGGTTCTAATGTTAGGCCTAAGACAAATGGAACTGTAGATTCCAATGTTTGTGATTATAATTATTTTGTATTATATTGGAAATCGTGTATTTAAAGCAGTACTGTTGTAGTAAAGACGCTAATTTGACAACAAATGTTTTGCGAGTCTCTGCTCAATATTATATTTGAACATAAACCAGCAAGTTGCACGACAACCACAGGCATTATGAAATCATAGTGGAATAGTTCTTATCAAGAATTCTAGTTTAGCATTGTTTGTCATTTTGTGGGTAGTGTGATGCCACTGAAAGTTTGGGGAAGGTTTTGTAAATTTTTGACACATTATTCATACATTCATGTCACAAAGATATGTTCAGAGTTAGAATTTACAATTACTAAGTTGAATATGATGCTGGAAAAAAACTGAAATAAATATGGATCAACCTGGTCATTAAACTGCCCAATATGTACAGTTGAGTAACTAATGAATCATAAATAACTCTACTGTAATTTATTAAGCTTAGTAACTGAGATTTATTTATGTTTAAAAAAATATGAAACTTTGAACTGACTAAAGACATGACCTACCTTCTTGAAAAGTTCATTTGAGAGAATGTGGTAGCCTTTCCACAGATTAAAATGGCTGAGAAAACCAATAGGGGACATTCTAAGCTGTCAATTGGTTATTCACATGTTGTATATTAAAGTAAATGTGTATAAGGGACCATTTTCAAAATTAGAAAGAGTTGAACAGGGGTCACCGTGTTTGATTCAGTACATAAACCATATCTCAGCAAAATATAAATATATGAAGTTCTTATTTCATATTTGAAGTTCCTAATTTACAAGAAACTATAGACTTAGTATTTTGACATTATAAACATCTAATTTTAAACAGTGCTGCATTCGACTCATGACGTGACTTGCTACAATCTATAATTTGGTGTATTTTTTAATATTTACTTTTAAGAACTCATCTCATGTAGAATATTCAATTTTAAATTATAGTAATACAATTTTTAAATTATTAGTTGCAAAATCGATCTAATTTGGTTGACATGATGTGATTATTTGTTTTTTCAAACACTAGGTTAACTTTCAACTTGAAAGTCTTGAACAGAGAAACCCAGAGGCAGGTACGAACACACACACGAAAGATTCATGAGCTGAAGCTTGCGTTTAGTGAGTTTTACCTGAGTTTGATCCTTTTGCAGAATTACCAGAATCTTAACTTTACTGGTTTTAGAAAAATTTTGAAAAAACATGATAAGGTAAGTTTTTATAGAATTTTTCTTTCTCTCAACAAAGATTATTAAAGTTTTATTTAGATTCTCTTTAAAATAATTTTCTTTTGTTAGCTCATTATCATTGATTTTTATCCTATTATTGAGGAACAGAATTCTAATAAAACCAATCTCTAAAGTGTTTCAATGATAATTCTCATATTTCACTGTTATCATTTTGAAGGCTCAGCATGGCCAGGTGGTTAAGGCACTCGGCTCATGATATGATGGTCACGGGTTCGAATCCCCATCACGCCAAACATGCTCATTATAATGCGACTGTCAATTCCATTACTCGTTGCTTAAAGAGTAGTCCAAGAGTTGATGGTGGGTGGTGATTACTTGTTGCCTTCCCATCTAGTTCTACACTGCTAAATTAAGATTGGCTAGCACACAGCTCTTGTGTAGCTTTGTGCGAAATTCTAAACTAATCATTTTGAAGTGCTCAGCCATGCAAATGGAAACTGTTTATACTTAAATGTTAAACAACTGAACGTATATTACTTTCTTCTAACGATGATCTTACTTAGTGCTTTTACTTTTAAGGTGCAGACTTTACTTTTTCTTAATGTATGTTTGACAACTACAGAATCTTTATTTTTGTCCTTATAAAACGACGATGAAATTAGTTTTGTTTTTCTAATTCTTATTGTCTGCTTTTCACGACCTTTTTAATTTTTGTCTGTCAGCAAAATTATTAAATACTATGAGATATGCTTATGATAGTACTGTGATTGTAATTTATATAAAGAAAAGCATTAGTTGTACAACGTTTCTCTGTGTACCGTAAATCGTTTTGGTGCTTATGCATTGTATTTTCTAATAATTGTTTTGGTAGATTGTTTAAGAATGTGATTGTATAAGTCCCTAAAGGATATTTAATGTAAGAAAAGACTAGAATATTTAGTATGGTGAGTAATTAATAGAAAATATTTCTGGTCGTGCGACTCGTATATATTTAAGATTGGTTGATAGAACTATTTAGTGTTAGCAGTAAAATAACTTGTTTCTTTTTCATATAAATTTCAAGATCCCTAAAGAGTCTTTTCAAGTTAAATGGTTTTGTCTTAATATGCCAACAAAAGTTCACATTTTTTACCAGGGCAAAAAGTTAGCAGATTAGGTAAACATGTATTATTTTATTGTTTGTTTTTTTTTATTCTTGCAGTGTATTAACTTGGTTTAAAATGAAAATATTTGTAGTTTGAATATTTAATTTTTGTAAACTGTGACGTTTTATTTGTTTTGTGACTTGTAACCATGTCAGGCTTCTCGTAGCATTAAGAACAAGTTAATGTTCTGTATTTAAATAAAATTTAATAGTTATTAGGTACTGATGCTGGAGCAAAATGGAGACAGACTTACGTGGAGGTGGCACCATTTTATACTAACAAGGATATTGACAAACTCATTCAAGAAACTGAGGTAAAATTGGTTTTGTTGATACTGGATGTGAAATGAAACTATTTGTGGAAATACAAATCACACATGGAATTGGAATAAATATGAGTTTCATTGTTTGTTTTTTTTATTTCACAAAGCATTGGCTACTCCTCGCTGTTATACTCCTGATTTACCTAACCTTACTTCAACAAATCCTAAACTGCTTTTCCAAACTCTACTTTATTTAATTCTGATTAATCTAATTTAGTCTTGAAGAATTTCATCGAAAAGTTAGTAATTTTATGGTGTTAAACACTGAGTTTAGCTACTCATGGTGGACAGGTCACAGATGGTCAGTTGTGTAAGTTTGTGCTTTAAAACAAAAATCAAATATTGTAATTTAATGGTAGTTTAAATACTCATGGTGGACAGGTACAGATGGTCAGTGGTAGTTTAAATACTCATGGTGGACAGGTCACAGATGGTCAGTTGTGTAAGTTTGTGCTTTAAAACAAAAATCATTTAGTTTAATATATCCAGTCATATAGTGGTAGTGTAAGTACTCATGGTGGACAGGTCACAGATGGTCAGTTGTGTACATTTGGTTTAATATTATCCAATCATTTAGTGGTAGCTTGTTTTATTTTATTTCATATAATTCTGTTTTATCAAATTTTACCTCAATTAAACAAACTTTATTTGACACTACTTTGTTTAGTATTACTTCATGTAAACTTCTAAAACCATTTCCACCCAGTTCTAGTATATTTATTTAATTTTACTGAATGCAACTGTTTCATCTAATTCTTTCTCACCTAATCAACAATAATTTGATTCTGTTTGATCTACCTGTAGTTTAACTTTGCTACATCTAATTCTGTTAAGTTATTTCTCATTGAAATCAGTGTTATTTAATCCTAATATCTCTATTTTAATTTCATAAAGCTCAATTTCATCTCATCCTTATTTAGGTTGAAAGTGAACTTAGAGGTGGTTGGAATATGTTAGATTTTAACATGGTTACAGTTTCATAATTGTAAAAAACAAATTGGATGTTAGAGATTAGAACAATTCAATTTACATGTAGATAATACTGCCACCAAGTGTAGATACAAGTAATCCTAAAAAAATATTTTCTGTATCTTTGCCTCATTTGGGTAACAGTATTAGCACCTTTACACTTCATTGAAATAAAAACTAATTCTCTACAAGTAGAGAAATGGTCATACGTAACAGTTTCTATATTTTGGAATCAGTAACAAACATGAATTCAATAATATTCTGATAATTTCTCTGCATGTATTAATCTATTGTTATTCTTTGAACTATAGGTAATGTATTATATAATCTTATTTAGATTAACAAATTCTTGAAAGGAAATTTAACGTATTTTGATCATTGGAGTTAAAGTTTAATCCTAAATATTACAAAATGCTAAACATATTTAAAATCTGTGTTCTCTTCGTTATGGTTTAATATGTTTCTTGAATACATCAGAACTGCTTTATGTTGGTTAGCTAGAATGTAATCAAACTTGAATACATATGTAAGATCATCTGATGAAAGATTTTGATTGGTTGTGGATGTGACGAGCTACTTTCTTCAGCATTTCTTTCCACTAATCTACGAGACATAATGTAATTTAAATACTATTTACAGACACTTTTCACAACAGAGCTGGAAGCTGGTGACAGACAGAAAGCAATGAAGAGGTTAAGGGTTCCACCATTGAATGACCAGGTAACCATATAAAGGGCTGGGTCATCCTTTATAATCTACATTTAATGACCAGGTAACCATGTAAGGGCTGGGTCATCCTTTATAATCTACACTTAATGACCAGGTAACCATATAAAGGGCTGGGTTATCCTTTATAATCTACACTTAATACCAGGTAACCATGTAAGGGCTGGGTCATCCTTTATAATCTACACTTAATTACCAGGTAACCATGTAAGGGCTGGATCATCCTTTATAATCTACACTTAATTACCAGGTAACCATGTAAGGGCTGGGTCATCCTTTATAATCTACACTTAATGCCCAGGTAACCATGTAAGGGCTGGGTTATCCTTTATAATCTACATTTAATGACCAGGTAACCATGTAAGGGCTGGGTCATCCTTTATAATCTACACTTAATGACCAGGTAACCATGTAAGGGCTGGGTCATCCTTTATAATCTACACTTAATACCAGGTAACCATGTAAGGGCTGGGTCATCCTTTATAATCTACACTTAATACCAGGTAACCATGTAAGGGCTGGGTCATCCTTTATAATCTACACTTAATGACCAGGTAACCATGTAAGGGCTGGGTCATCCTTTATAATCTACACTTAATACCAGGTAACCATGTAAGGGCTGGGTCATCCTTTATAATCTACATTTAATGACCAGGTAACCATGTAAGGGCTGGGTCATCCTTTATAATCTACACTTAGTGCCCAGGTAACCATGTAAGGGTTGGATCATCCTTTATAATCTACACTTAATTACCAGGTAACCATGTAAGGGTTGGATCATCCTTTATAATCTACACTTAATTACCAGGTAACCATATAAGGGGTTGGATCATCCTTTATAATCTACACTTAATTACCAGGTAACCATATAAGGGTTGGATCATCCTTTATAATCTACACTTAATTACCAGGTAACCATGTAAGGGTTGGTTCATCCTTTATAATCTACACTTAATGCCCAGGTAACCATGTAAGGTCTGGATCATCCTTTATAATCTACACTTAATACCAGGTAACCATGTAAGGTCTGGGTCATCCTTTATAATCTACACTTAATGCCCAGGTAACCATGTAAGGGCTGGGTCATCCTTTATAATCTACACTTAATTACCAGGTAACCATATAAAGGGCTGGGTTATCCTTTATAATCTACACTTAATACCAGGTAACCATGTAAGGGCTGGGTCATCCTTTATAATCTACACTTAATACCAGGTAACCATGTAAGGTCTGGGTCATCCTTTATAATCTACACTTAATACCAGGTAACCATGTAAGGTCTGGGTCATCCTTTATAATCTACACTTAATGCCCAGGTAACCATGTAAGGGCTGGGTCATCCTTTATAATCTACACTTAATGCCCAGGTAACCATGTAAGGGTTGGTTCATCCTTTATAATCTACAGTTAATGCCCAGGTAACCATGTAAGGGCTGGGTTATCCTTTATAATCTACACTTAATACCAGGTAACCATGTAAGGGCTGGGTCATCCTTTATAATCTACACTTAATACCAGGTAACCATGTAAGGTCTGGGTCATCCTTTATAATCTACACTTAATACCAGGTAACCATGTAAGGTCTGGGTCATCCTTTATAATCTACACTTAATGCCCAGGTAACCATGTAAGGGCTGGGTCATCCTTTATAATCTACACTTAATGCCCAGGTAACCATGTAAGGGTTGGTTCATCCTTTATAATCTACACTTAATGCCCAGGTAACCATGTAAGGGCTGGGTCATCCTTTATAATCTACACTTAATTACCAGGTAACCATATAAAGGGCTGGGTTATCCTTTATAATCTACACTTAATACCAGGTAACCATGTAAGGTCTGGGTCATCCTTTATAATCTACACTTAATGCCCAGGTAACCATGTAAGGGCTGGGTCATCCTTTATAATCTACACTTAATACCAGGTAACCATGTAAGGTCTGGGTCATCCTTTATAATCTACACTTAATGCCCAGGTAACCATGTAAGGGCTGGGTCATCCTTTATAATCTACACTTAATGCCCAGGTAACCATGTAAGGGCTGGTTCATCCTTTATAATCTACACTTAATGCCCAGGTAACCATGTAAGGGCTGGGTCATCCTTTATAATCTACACTTAATGCCCAGGTAACCATGTAAGGGTTGGTTCATCCTTTATAATCTACACTTAATGCCCAGGTAACCATGTAAGGGCTGGGTCATCCTTTATAATCTACACTTAATGCCCAGGTAACCATGTAAGGGCTGGGTCATCCTTTATAATCTACACTTAATGCCCAGGTAACCATGTAAGGGCTGGGTCATCCTTTATAATCTACACTTAATGCCCAGGTAACCATGTAAGGGCTGGTTCATCCTTTATAATCTACACTTAATGCCCAGGTAACCATGTAAGGGCTGGTTCATCCTTTATAATCTACACTTAATGCCCAGGTAACCATGTAAGGGCTGGGTCATCCTTTATAATCTACACTTAATGCCCAGGTAACCATGTAAGGGCTGGGTCATCCTTTATAATCTACACTTAATGCCCAGGTAACCATGTAAGGGCTGGGTCATCCTTTATAATCTACACTTAATGCCCAGGTAACCATGTAAGGGCTGGGTCATCCTTTATAATCTACACTTAATGCCCAGGTAACCATGTAAGGGCTGGTTCATCCTTTATAATCTACACTTAATGCCCAGGTAACCATGTAAGGGCTGGGTCATCCTTTATAATCTACACTTAATGCCCAGGTAACCATGTAAGGGCTGGGTCATCCTTTATAATTTACACTTAATGCCCAGGTAACCATGTAAGGGCTGGGTCATCCTTTATAATCTACACTTAATGCCCAGGTAACCATGTAAGGGCTGGGTCATCCTTTATAATCTACACTTAATGCCCAGGTAACCATGTAAGGGCTGGGTCATCCTTTATAATTTACACTTAATGCCCAGGTAACCATGTAAGGGCTGGGTCATCCTTTATAATCTACACTTAATGCCCAGGTAACCATGTAAGGGCTGGGTCATCCTTTATAATCTACACTTAATGCCCAGGTAACCATGTAAGGGCTGGGTCATCCTTTATAATCTACACTTAATGCCCAGGTAACCATGTAAGGGCTGGGTCATCCTTTATAATCTACACTTAATGCCCAGGTAACCATGTAAGGGCTGGGTCATCCTTTATAATTTACACTTAATGCCCAGGTAACCATGTAAGGGCTGGTTCATCCTTTATAATCTACACTTAATGCCCAGGTAACCATGTAAGGGCTGGGTCATCCTTTATAATCTACACTTAATGCCCAGGTAACCATGTAAGGGCTGGGTCATCCTTTATAATCTACACTTAATGCCCAGGTAACCATGTAAGGGCTGGTTCATCCTTTATAATCTACACTTAATGCCCAGGTAACCATGTAAGGGCTGGTTCATCCTTTATAATCTACACTTAATGCCCAGGTAACCATGTAAGGGCTGGGTCATCCTTTATAATCTACACTTAATGCCCAGGTAACCATGTAAGGGCTGGGTCATCCTTTATAATCTACACTTAATGCCCAGGTAACCATGTAAGGGCTGGGTCATCCTTTATAATTTACACTTAATGCCCAGGTAACCATATAAGGGCTGGTTTATCCTTTATAATCTACACTTAATGCCCAGGTAACCATGTAAGGGCTGGGTCATCCTTTATAATCTACACTTAATGCCCAGGTAACCATGTAAGGGCTGGTTCATCCTTTATAATCTACACTTAATGCCCAGGTAACCATGTAAGGGTTGGTTCATCCTTTATAATCTACACTTAATGCCCAGGTAACCATGTAAGGGCTGGGTCATCCTTTATAATTTACACTTAATGCCCAGGTAACCATGTAAGGGCTGGTTCATCCTTTATAATCTACACTTAATGCCCAGGTAACCATGTAAGGGCTGGTTCATCCTTTATAATCTACACTTAATGCCCAGGTAACCATGTAAGGGCTGGGTCATCCTTTATAATCTACACTTAATGCCCAGGTAACCATGTAAGGGCTGGGTCATCCTTTATAATCTACACTTAATGCCCAGGTAACCATGTAAGGGCTGGGTCATCCTCTATAATCTACACTTAATGCCCAGGTAACCATATAAGGGCTGGTTCATCCTTTATAATCTACACTTAATGCCCAGGTAACCATGTAAGGGCTGGGTCATCCTTTATAATCTACACTTAATGCCCAGGTAACCATGTAAGGGCTGGGTCATCCTTTATAATTTACACTTAATGCCCAGGTAACCATTTAAGGGCTGGTTCATCCTTTATAATCTACACTTAATGCCCAGGTAACCATGTAAGGGCTGGGTCATCCTTTATAATTTACACTTAATGCCCAGGTAACCATATAAGGACTGGTTCATCCTTTATAATCTACACTTAATGACCAGGTAACCATGTAAGGGCTGGGTCATCCTTTATGATCTACACTTAATGACCAGGTAACCATGTAAGGGTTGGATCATACTTTATGATCTACACTTAATGACCAGGTAACCATGTAAGGGCTGGGTCATCCTTTATAATTTACACTTAATGCCCAGGTAACCATGTAAGGGCTGGATCATCCTTTATAATTTACACTTAATGCCCAGGTAACCATGTAAGGGCTGGATCATCCTTTATAATCTACACTTAATGCCCAGGTAACCATGTAAGGGCTGGGTCATCCTTTATGATCTACACTTAATGCCCAGGTAACCATGTAAGGGCTGGGTCATCCTCTATAATCTACACTTAATGCCCAGGTAACCATGTAAGGGCTGGGTCATCCTCTATAATTTACACTTAATGCCCAGGTAACCATATAAGGGCTGGTTCATCCTTTATAATCTACACTTAATGCCCAGGTAACCATGTAAGGGCTGGGTCATCCTTTATAATCTACACTTAATGCCCAGGTAACCATGTAAGGGCTGGGTCATCCTTTATAATCTACACTTAATGCCCAGGTAACCATTTAAGGGCTGGTTCATCCTTTATAATCTACACTTAATGCCCAGGTAACCATGTAAGGGCTGGGTCATCCTTTATAATTTACACTTAATGCCCAGGTAACCATATAAGGACTGGTTCATCCTTTATAATCTACACTTAATGACCAGGTAACCATGTAAGGGCTGGGTCATCCTTTATGATCTACACTTAATGACCAGGTAACCATGTAAGGGTTGGATCATACTTTATGATCTACACTTAATGACCAGGTAACCATGTAAGGGCTGGGTCATCCTTTATAATTTACACTTAATGCCCAGGTAACCATGTAAGGGCTGGATCATCCTTTATAATTTACACTTAATGCCCAGGTAACCATGTAAGGGCTGGATCATCCTTTATAATCTACACTTAATGCCCAGGTAACCATGTAAGGGCTGGGTCATCCTTTATGATCTACACTTAATGACCAGGTAACCATGTAAGGGTTGGATCATACTTTATGATCTACACTTAGTGCCCAGGTAACCATGTAAGGGCTGGGTTATCCTTTATAATCTACACTTAGTGCCCAGGTAACCATGTAAGGGCTGGGTTATCCTTTATAATCTACACTTAGTACCCAGGTAACCATGTAAGGGCTGGATCATTTTTTATAATCTACACTTAATTACCAGATAACCATGTAAGGGCTGGGTTATCCTTTATAATCTACACTTAATGATCAGGTAACCATGTAAGGTCTGGGTCATCCTTTATAATCTACACTTAATTACCAGGTAACCATGTAAGGGCTGGGTCATCCTTTATGATCTACACTTAATTACCAGGTAACCATGTAAGGGTTGGATCATACTTTATGATCTACACTTAGTGCCCAGGTAACCATGTAAGGGCTGGGTTATCCTTTATAATCTACACTTAGTGCCCAGGTAACCATGTAAGGGCTGGATCATCCTTTATAATCTACACTTAATTACCAGGTAACCATATAAGGGCTGGGTCATCCTTTATAATCTACACTTATGATTCACATTTAATAACAATTAACATTAATACCCATTCTTACTTTATAGTTCTGAACTTAAATTATATTTTCTGTTTTAAAGTTTTTTTGTAAAAAAATTCAGAAATGGCCTTTTTTTTAATCCTTCATTATGGATTCAGTGTTTATTGAACTTTGCTGTTTGCTGGTGAATAACTTAACATCTGGTCAGAGGTAGTAACATCTGTTGAAATAGTAAGTTGAGGTGGCTTATAAAAGACATTGATGGTTGTACATTATTATTAGTGGTCAAACTTGTTAGAAGATTGCAGTTAAATCAGTATTCATCTGTTTTGGCCAGTAAATTATGTGTATTTGTATTCTGTTAATAAGAGCAGTTGAAACTTGTGTCTTTCTGTTTTATATAACTGTTTGGTTTCGTAGCTGTCCCGTTCCACAACCTTCAAAGTGGGCTTGTTTTCTGGTGCCTTTTTAGTTCTGATCACCACTGTCATTCTATCAGGTAACCATTTGTTCAGCTATTTTAATGTGTTAATAGTAGAATCGTCATGATGACAAAAAATATCTCTTCATTGAACTTGAAGACTACTAAGATAGGTTAATGGATAACGTTATGGTTTTTCTAAAACAAACATTGTGTTAGGGTTAGGCAGTCTAATGATTTTTACAGTTTAAAGTCACCTCAGGTTGGTACTTTGAACAGAATATTTTGTGATAAAGAAATCCAACAGATTGTTAATATATTGTTATTCTCTTGTTAGTAGTAAATATTCACACCAGCTATAAACAAAAATATTCCTATTTATGAATTTTAGGAGGAAGATAACAGTGATGTTTGTGTTCCTTTTATAGCAAAGAGTGGTAATTGTAATGTATTGGGCAATCCAATAACAGTGGGATATTATGTCTGTGTCCATGTTGATAACAGTTAAACTCAACCTTGAACCTGTAAGTTTAGTGTTATCTTTTTAAATGAATACATGCAAACCCATAAAGTTTCTATGTGGCCAGAAGAAAGGACTTTAGTATGAAATAGATGGTGATAAAAAAACAAATGATGGGTTTAGCCACCTTCTTTCCATTCTCTAGTATGAAATAGATGGTGATAAAAAAAAACAAATGATGGGTTTAGCCACCTTCTTTCCTTTCTCTAGTGTGAAATAGATGGTGATAAAAAAAACAAATGATGGGTTCAGCCACCTTCTTTCCTTTCTCTAGTGTGAAATAGATGGTGATAAAACAAACAAATGATGGGTTTAGCCACCTTCTTTCCTTTCACTAGCGTGAAATAGATGGTGATAAAAAAAAAATAAATGATGGATTTAGCCACCTTCTTTCATTTCTCTAGTGTGAAATAGATGGTGATAAAAAAAAAATGATGGGTTTAGCCACCTTCTTTCATTTCTCTAGTGTGAAATAGATGGTGATAAAAAAAACAAATGATGGGTTTAGCCACCTTCTTTCCTTTCTCTAGTGTGAAATAGATGGTGATAAAAAAACAAATGATGGGTTTAGCCACCTTCTTTCCTTTCTCTAGTGTGAAATAGATGGTGATAAAAAAAACAAATGATGGGTTTAGCCACCTTCTTTCCTTTCACTAGTGTGAAATAGATGGTGATAAAAAAAAACAAATGATGGGTTTAGCCACCTTCTTTCCTTTCTCTAGTGTGAAATAGATGGTGATAAAAAAAAACAAATGATGGGTTCAGCCACCTTCTTTCCTTTCTCTAGTGTGAAATAGATGGTGATAAAAAAAACAAATGATGGGTTTAGCCACCTTCTTTCCTTTCTCTAGTGTGAAATAGATGGTGATAAAAAAACAAATGATGGGTTTAGCCACCTTCTTTCCTTTCTCTAGTGTGAAATAGATGGTGATAAAAAACAAATGATGGGTTTAGCCACCTTCTTTCCTTTCTCTAGTGTGAAATAGATGGTGATAAAAAAAACAAATGATGGGTTTAGCCACCTTCTTTCCATTCTCTAGTATGAAATAGATGGTGATAAAAAAACAAATGATGGGTTTAGCCACCTTCTTTCCTTTCTCTAGTGTGAAATAGATGGTGATAAAAAATAAATGATGCGTTTAGCCACCTTCTTTCCTTTCTTTAGCGTGAAATAGATGGTGATAAAAAAAACAAATGATGGGTTTAGCCACCTTCTTTCATTTCACTAGCGTGAAATAGATGGTGATAAAAAATAAATGATGGGTTTAGCCACCTTCTTTCCTTTCTTTAGCGTGAAATAGATGGTGATAAAAAAAACAAATGATGGGTTTAGCCACCTTCTTTCCTTTCACTAGCGTGAAATAGATGGTGATAAAAAAAAAACAAATGATGGGTTTAGCCACCTTCTTCCCTTTCTTTAGTGTGAAATAGATGGTGATAAAACAAACAAATGATGGGTTTAGCCACCTTCTTTCCTTTCTTTAGTGTGAAATAGATGGTGATAAAAAAAACAAATGATGGGTTTAGCCACCTTCTTTCCTTTCACTAGCGTGAAATAGATGGTGATAAAAAAAAAAACAAATGATGGGTTTAGCCACCTTCTTCCCTTTCTTTAGTGTGAAATAGATGGTGATAAAACAAACAAATGATGGGTTTAGCCACCTTCTTTCCTTTCTTTAGCGTGAAATAGATGGTGATAAAAAAAACAAATGATGGGTTTAGCCACCTTCTTTCCTTTCACTAGCGTGAAATAGATGGTGATAAAAAAAAAACAAATGATGGGTTTAGCCACCTTCTTCACTTTCTTTAGTGTGAAATAGATGGTGATAAAACAAACAAATGATGGGTTTAGCCACCTTCTTTCCTTTCTTTAGCGTGAAATAGATGGTGATAAAAAAAACAAATGATGGGTTTAGCCACCTTCTTTTCTTTCTTTAGCGTGAAATAGATGGTGATAAAAAACAAATGATGGGTTTAGCCACCTTCTTTTCTTTCTTTAGCGTGAAATAGATGGTGATAAAAAAAACAAATGATGGGTTTAGCCACCTTCTTTCCTTTCTTTAGTGTGAAATAGATGGTGATAAAACAAACAAATGATGGGTTTAGCCACCTTCTTTCCTTTCTTTAGCGTGAAATAGATGGTGATAAAAAAAACAAATGATGGGTTTAGCCACCTTCTTTCCTTTCTTTAGCGTGAAATAGATGGTGATAAAAAAAAAACAAATGATGGGTTTAGCCACCTTCTTTCCTTTCTTTAGCGTGAAATAGATGGTGATAAAAAACAAATGATGGGTTTAGCCACCTTCTTTCCTTTCTTTAGCGTGAAATAGATGGTGATAAAAAAAACAAATGATGGGTTTAGCCACCTTCTTTCATTTCTCTAGTATGAAATAGATGGTGATAAAAAAACAAATGATAGGTTTAGCCACCTTCTTTCCTTTCTCTAGTATGAAATAGATGGTGATAAAAAAACAAATGATGGGTTTAGCCACCTTCTTTCCTTTCTTTAGTATGAAATAGATGGTGATAAAAAAAACAACTGATGGGTTTAGCCACCTTCTTTCCTTTCTCTAGTGTGAAATAGATGGTGCTAAAAAAATAAATGATGGGTTTAGCCACCTTCTTTCCTTTCTCTAGCGTGAAATAGATGGTGATAAAAAAACAAATGATGGGTTTAGCCACCTTCTTTCCTTTCACTAGCGTGAAATAGATGGTGATAAAAAATAAATGATGGGTTTAGCCACCTTCTTTCCTTTCTCTAGTATGAAATAGATGGTGATAAAAAAACAAATGATGGGTTTAGCCACCTTCTTTCCTTTCTCTAGTATGAAATAGATGGTGATAAAAAAACAAATGATGGGTTCAGCCACCTTCTTTCCTTTCTTTAAAGTTATTTTGAGATCAGATATTTCACAAAGTTGGAAATCTACTCTGATCAGTGCTTGAACCAAAAACTTCTCAATTTTAACTAGTGCTCTGAATCAACTCTTTGGTCCTATTCTGTGTTTCATCTCTAAAGATGTGAATGAGTTATCAGATTTTTCACAAAGTTGGACAAAACTACACATCAGGACATAAAGAAATCTCTTTGCTCTGTCTGTTGGTTTGACATTTTGGTTTGTACTAGCACTTTATGACATACAAACTTGTACTGTGATAAGAATCCTAAAGTTGTAATAATAAGTTTTATTTCCTTATCTTGTGTAGCTCATGTTTTACCCATTTTTTAAAATAGTCTTGGACCTGGATTTATTTTATAAACTTATCATAATAACAATTATTTCAAGTATTTCTCATTATTTTGTACAGTTAGAATAATTTAAGATATAAAAATTGTTTTATTCAGTTGAGTATTATATACGTAATTCTCTCTTAACAAAAACAACTATAATTTTACCTCACTTGTATTTTGATGGTGAGCTGCTAATGGTGAAGTAAGAATAATCTATATAGAATGCTATGAAGGTGGAATTGTATAAGAATCCTTTTCTTTGTAGGTGTGTTCAGTAAAACCAGGAATGACTGGCGTATTGTGTTTCGACTGTACAGGGGCACCTTACTCATCATATTGTTTATGTTCTTGATTGGTATTAATGTGTATGGGTGGCGGACGTCGGGAGTAAATCATGTTCTCATTTTTGAACTGGACCCCAGAAACCATTTATCAGAACAACATTTGATGGAGGTAGGAATTATTGAAATGAAGGTAAAGTTTCCTCAGAGCTATGTGGGTTGTTCAAACAAAGGGAAGGTTTCCTAAGGGCTGTGTGGGTTGTTCAAACAAAGGGAAGGTTTTCTAGGTTCTGTGTGGGTTGTTCAAACAAAGGAAAGTTTCCTAAGTGCTGTGTGGGTTGTTGAAACAAAGGGAATGTTTCCTCAGTGCTGTGTGGGTTGTTGAAACAAAGGGAAAGTTTCCTAAGGGCCGTGTGGGTTGTTCAAACAAAGGGAAAGTTTCCTAAGTGCCGTGTGGGTTGTTCAAACAAAGGGAAAGTTTCCTAAGTGCCGTGTGGGTTGTTCAAACAAAGGGAAAGTTTCCTAAGTGCCGTGTGGGTTGTTCAAACAAAGGGAAAGTTTCCTAAGTGCCGTGTGGGTTGTTCAAACAAGGGAAAGTTCTGTGCTGTGTGGGTTGTTCAAACAAAGGGAAAGTTTCCTAAGTGCTGTGTGGGTTGTTCAAACAAAGGAAAGTTCCTAAGTGCTGTGTGGGTTGTTCAAACAAGGGAAAGTTGTGCCGTGTGGGTTGTTCAAACAAAGGGAAAGTTTCCTAAGGTGTGGGTTGTTCAAACAAAGGAAAGTTTCTAAGGGTGTGTGGGTTGTTCAAACAAAGGGAAAGTTTCCTAAGTGCCGTGTGGGTTGTTCAAACAAAGGGAAAGTTTCCTAAGTGCCGTGTGGGTTGTTCAAACAAAGGGAAAGTTTCCTAAGGGCCGTGTGGGTTGTTCAAACAAAGGGAAAGTTTCCTAAGGGCCGTGTGGGTTGTTCAAACAAAGGGAAAGTTTCCTAAGTGCCGTGTGGGTTGTTCAAACAAAGGGAAAGTTTCCTAAGTGCCGTGTGGGTTGTTCAAACAAAGGGAAAGTTTCCTAAGTGCTGTGTGGGTTGCTCAAACAAAGGGAAGGTTTCCTAAGGGCTGTGTGGGTTGTTGAAACAAAGGGAAGGTTTTCTAAGGGCTGTGTGGGTTGTTGAAACAAAGGGAAGGTTTCCTAAGGGCCGTGTGGGTTGCTCAAACAAAGGGAAAGTTTCCTAAGGGCCGTGTGGGTTGCTCAAACAAAGGGAAAGTTTCTAAGGGCCGTGTGGGTTGTTCAAACAAAGGGAAAGTTTCCTAAGGGCCGTGTGGGTTGCTCAAACAAAGGGAAAGTATCCTAAGTGCCGTGTGGGTTGTTCAAACAAAGGGAAAGTTTCCTAAGGTGTATTGTTGCCCACCGAGCAGGTTTTAATAGGTTCACTACTAATATTAAGTTTTTGTGAAAAGAGCCATGCTGTTTTCTTTATGTAGTCATAAAGACAAGCTACAAAATATACTCTGGCACTGATATTAAATTGTCTGCTTTGTTATAAAAAAATGTTTCTTAATATCTTAATGCCAAAATTATATTTTTTGAAAATTTGTGCAGATTTTTGAACTTTCATTCAGGAAGTGATATGGATGAGGTTACAGGTAGGTGTCCCCCAGTTAAAAATAAAACCATGTTAACATTTGTGAAAATATAACTTAATTCAGAATACATTTTGCTAAACTTCAGTTTCCTAATTGGTATTCCAAATCATGTGATTTAGTATTTCATTTTTTTTTTACACAGTTTTGCATAAATATTTATTTAACTATATTTATATCAATGCTTGTTTGTTTGTGGACTTCAAAGTCCACTAGCTTGTTTAACATTAGTTAATGTTTTTCTGATATCTGTATATATTTTTGAACCATCATATTTTATTCTTGGTTGACCAGAAAACTGATTATAGCTTTGGTCACAAGCATACAGATTTTATGACTCAGAAGTTGTATATCATTGGAATGTCTGTCTGTTTACAGATGGCCGCAATATTTGGAGTTCTCTGGACAATGAGTGTTCTCGCTTTCCTCTATAGCAGTACCCTTGCTATTCCAGCCTATGCAAATCCACTGGCTCTTGTGGTCATCATGCTTGTTTTTCTTATTAATCCAGTAAGGACAATGAGACACCATGCCAGGTTCTGGCTCCTTCGAATTCTGGTTAGCATTTGATTTTATACAAAGGGCATTCTTATCTGATCTGTGGTTGATAAAGTATTTAGAGTGAAAGTAGAATTTGGCTACTGATAATTTGATTTTAAAAAATTGGTGATCAGTTGCACATTAGATCAATCAGTTGCATATTGGACCAGTTTAACGGACAGAAGATAATTATGTAACCTTATACAAAATGATAATGTTATACCTATGGTAAACTAGTGTAAAAACATAGCACTTTAAGATATATATATATTTGAATAATATTTATTAAAATGGTGAGAGACACTGAAGGGTTTGTTACCAGACATGTCTGTTTTTAATTTATAGAAGAAGGGCATAACAGATAGATATTAACTTCAAAACCAGTATAGACAGTTTGTTTAGACAAAGGTTTTATAAGTAAACAAATGAAGAAGGCGAGAAGATGGCTTACCAATATTTAATAGTTTGCTTTTTACTGTAAGTGCTCATTAAAGTTTTTAATGTTATAAATAACTTTACAGTTGTCCAACTGTTCAGAGAAAGAGAGGATATTAAGGTAGACTTGTTTGAAATAACAGAAATTATATCTAGATATATCTTGTATTGACCAGTTCTCTCCTGTGAAGAGATGGTTATGTGGTAAATGGGAGTACAATAGTTTCTAATGTGTATCATTATGTATTAGGGTGGGGAGTACAATAGTTTCTAATGTGTATCATTATGTATTAGGGTGGGGACTACAATAGTTTCTAATGTGTATCATTATGTGTTAGGGTGGGGACTACAATAGTTTCTAATGTGTATCATTATGTGTTAGGGTGGGGAGTACAATAGTTTCTAATGTGTATCATTATGTGTTAGGGTGGGGAGTACAATAGTTTCTAATGTGTATCATTATGTATTAGGGTGTGGACTACAATAGTTTCTAATGTGTATCATTATGTATTAGGGTGGGGAGTACAATAGTTTCTAATGTGTATCATTATGTATTAGGGTTATGTCAATACTAGTGAGTTTTTGTTACTGAAATTAACTTAAGATTAGCAAGACACAAAGTTAACTTCACGATAATGAGAAACCCACTTGAAGTAAAAATGTGTGTGAGGACAGTTGCTATAGGTATTAACACTTTTACCAAAATAAAGCAAAGAACAATTATACAATTATTCATGACCTTCTTAGGTCAACTTCAGGTTAACAAAGTTTTAAGTGCCATTAAGGCATAGTTGTCAAAACTTGTAAGTGCCAGAAGAGTGTTGGAAAAAAAAATTCACCCTTCAAATAACTGCAAGTGTCAGTTTATTGGAGGTGTTTGTTTCTTAAGGTGCAATATTTTCCTCAGTGAATGTCAAACACAACACCTTTTGTCTGGGGTTTTCCCAGAGAAGGTCCAACCACATAACTGAAAACCTAACAGGCTAGTCTAGGTGTACATATAAATAGGTTTGGATGTGTCTTATCACTAATATGAGTATCAAGTTGAAATGGCACGTGAATACATTCTGAATTATTGTAGTTGTTGTCATAGGTCTAAGTTTGAACTTCAGACATTGTCAGTTATATTGTAACAGTTTCTACTAACCAATAATACTAAACATACAGCGTCACGTAGTCTAGACTGAGATCTTGCACTTTTCATGTCTCGATCTTAGACCCTCACAAGGCCTGAATAGATGGAGTACTCTGGCATTGACTGCGGTAGGCTCTTGAACACCATATTAACTTTGTGCATATGTTCAACTTTGATTTTTTAATTACAAATTTATTGTATAAAATCCTAATTCATTATCAGAGTATATTCCTCTTCTCTACAGATTTCAAGTTGGTTATTATTATCTGAGATGATAACCAATATCGTTTTCATGCCAGTTGGACAGATTGCTTTAAATATTCATGTGTATGATGTGACTTTTAAGAGCACTTAGCATTAGGCACGTGTTAATTTAATGGTTCAGTTAATGGGTTTTCCTATTTTCATAAACATTTCCTTTGTGTTCTCATACTTGATGAGAAAGCCTCATCAGCACCGATTACTAATGAGTGTGATTTTATTTTCTAGGGCAGAGTAGTAGCAGCCCCTTTCTTTCATGTTGGGTTTGCCGACTTCTGGCTTGCAGACCAGTTAAATAGTTTAGTACCTGTTCTGGTGGACTTTGAATATTTCATCTGTTTCTATGTCAGCACCTTAGACTGGACAGAAAATATTGGTGTGTAATTTTATGATGTTGTTCGTAGCTACAGTTAAAAATTCCATGTGAGTGAGAAAACATTGTGAACAGAATGAGGTGAAAAGTCAGGTTTTATATGATGTTTCATTTATATATGGAAATGTATATTACGTATAGCCTTCATATGTATTAATCTTGAATTTTGGTATGTCCATTTCAGCCATGGGGGTATTATAAGGTGTCTGTCAATCCCAATATTCGTTAGTAAAAGAGTAGCCCAAGGATTGGCAGTGGGTTGTGATGACTAGCTGCCTTCCCTCTTGTGTTACACTGCTAAATTAGGGATAGCTAGGGCAGATAGCCCTCAAGTAGCTTTGCATGAAATTCAAAACAAACTAAACCAAACATTCATTTCATGGTCTTAAAAGTCTGAATTTTACCAAAATAGATCATGGTTCTTGAAAAAGTTATACAAGAGTTAGCAAAACTGTGACAGATTAAAATTACTTAGGATCTGTTAACACTTTTAACATGTTACACATCTTTTGGAGGTATGTAAGTGCTAAAGCTTTGCTTAACACAATTTTAGCAAACTCAAATATTTTGACACAATTTGTTGGTTTCAAAAAGAGTTCCTACACCCTTGAATTTCTGTTATTGCAACAGATGGTTGCCATGTCCGGATGGTGTACTTTCATGGACTAATAAGAGTGCAAAACCTCACTGAAGAGAGATAGTAATTATTAAAGAAAAACGCTTTGCTTCATCCACAAAATAATGTGTAGACTTGTGTGCAATGTGTAGACTTGTGTGAAATGGGACAAAGAGCTCTTAGTGAAAAAACAAACAATATAAATACAATCACCAATAATGAGTGATGACTTCTTTGGCAACAAATCAGTCAACAGCACTGTGTGTATCTTTAAGGTGTATAAATATAAGCTGTTTATTATATAATTAGTAACTAATTAGTCTGTCTGTGTTTTAATAATCTAAGGTGTGAAATTGAAAGGCAACGGCTTGATGTTATTTTCATTTTTAGTCAGTAGCAAGTGTTATTAGCGTTAAGTGTTATTAGCATTAAGTGTTGGTAGTAGGTTAATTTGTAGGTTATTAAGGTTGGTCTTAAGAAGTGAAATAGTACAAAAGCTTATAAACACAGGTTTTACCAGCTGATCATGTTTTTATAATTTTAAAACATTGTTTGATATTGCACAGTAGAAACTCTGTATTCTTGCTTGTGCATCTAGGACTTTCCCTGTATTTGCCAAGTTAGTAGTTTTATCACGTTATTGGTTGACAGATTGTATCAACACATTGATTCAGAAACTGCATCATATTGCACAACTTTGATTTATTGAATGAAAAAAAATGTTTGGAGGTAGGAGCACATACCCCCTACTCCTGCTGAAGGACAATGCCTTTAGTGCTTTCAACAATTTACTGTGTGCTAGATGTCTTGCTTTATTTAAAGTTTAACTCAAACAGTTTCCTAAGATTGGCAGCCTTGGAAAAAATGATTTGAATTGCAACAAATTTCTTTTATAAGGAAAAAAAACTTTAATCTCATGAATGACTGTCAGAGTTCTCACAGATCACAAAAATCCTGGTAATTCATGTAATTTTCTTAACACATATTTAAGTACTGAAATCTGGGAGACTCGATGGTTTGTGTTGTGAGGGTCTGGTAAACTTTAAAGTCTGACCCCGTTGTGTCCACATTTATTTGTAGTGAGCAACAAGTCTTACCGTTGGGTTTATATTAGTTTCACAAAAGGTATCCTCAAGGAAACTTGACTCTTAAAAATGGAAAAAAATGTTGACTTGTATGACAGGCTTTGAACGATGTAACTCCATTTTTTAGCAGACAGGTGATATGTGACAACTGTCGGTAAAATAGTATTGGCATAACTCAAGCTGGAGGCTCATTTGTCAGAGGTTTAAAGTCAGTAATTCATTAATAGGATAAAAATATAAACATTTCAGGATGTTTCTAGTTCCATTTTTTAACAAAATGCTTCAAAATAAATAAATGTTTGTAGCGTGTGTTTTACAGCAGTTATTAACTAAAATTTGTCAATAAAGAAACAAATGTTAATCCCTACTGTAACAGTATAATAGAACGAGTTTCTTAAACCTAACTGCTATGCATGAAGTACTCAAATGTTGATTATCAGTCTGTCCGTCAACCTGTATGTGATTAGGTCACCCATTATTTACAGTGATTGATATGGGCTAGAATATTTTATTTGAAATTTTTGGCCTCATTACTATATATTTTAGGAACAGTCTTTAAGGGACAGTGATAATTGTAAACATGGTTCTGTATTATATGTCATCACTGTAAGTATTATGCTGTGGTATATGTTATTAATATTGTTTGGTATCTTTGTGCTTAGTAATTGTTCCTTTCAGATCTGAAATTAATATTGTTTAACTTGCAATCTTTCCTTGGTGTGGATTCCTGTACATGGTGAGGGGACCTCTGAGGGAAGGTTTTGTTCTTTCAGTTTACCTCCTCTGGGATCTAAACATCCACCCACATGTTTGCTGTGCGTGGTGACCCGTGAATGGGAGAAGAGGATCTTGGTGGTTGAGGGGTCCAACCCTAACACACCACTTTGACCTTGAATTTCTGTACACGGGTTGCCTTGGGGTAGCCCCCCTTTGGGTCAATTGGCTGGTCCACTTGGGCTAGGGTCAACTAATTACCAGTGTTGGATGTCCTCAGCGGGTGTTGTGGCCATTTTTAGGATGCTGGTGTTTGGGTATAGTGCTCACAAAACCCTGGCGTTACTGCAGTGTCCTTGTTTGGCATTGTAGTGCATCCCCTCATAGGGCTCCATGGTGGGTGGGGTCAGTAGGCACTGAAATATTCCTTTTATATGGATCTTCCAAAAAAACACTTAAATAAAATAGTGAAAAAACAGTCCATAGGTAAACGACCACATCTTGAAGATTCTGAGCAGCAATCCTCACCATCTGTACCACCTGTTGTACCTCATTTTCTTATATTGCTTTCACTTTAAGACAAACCTTTAGAGCAAATGTCTTTTTTTTCATTCAGAAGGGACTAGAGGGACTTGCTGGCTCTCCAAAGTCACTAAAGAAGCTTTGCTATAGTGACATGTTGGTGAAAACATCCACATCTCAACACACTGAACTTCTCTTGCATTCAAAGGCAGTTGGGGATATACCTATTGAGGTTACACCTCATGCTACTTTGAATTCATCACGAGGAGTTATTGTTGAGAGGCATTTGAAGAACATCCCTGAGTTGGAGATTATTGCAGATTTCTCCACCAAAGGAGTTTCTACAGTGAGGTGCATCTCCGCTCGTAAAGATTGAACTACAGTGCTGACCAGTGTCCTCATTCTGACATTTACATCATTTTACCATGTCCAGCTGCCGCTATCAAGGCAGGATATCTTAATTGCAAAGTATGGCCATACATTTCAAACCCTCTCCAATGTTTCCAGTGGTTCAGTGACTCGAATCACGTCATGTCGTGGTTCCTTGGTGTGTGCTCGTTGTGGTGGCAAGGACTGTGATGCCTGTGACTGCAAAATGGATCCTCATTGCATCGATTGCAATGGTTCTACCCATCCTACTTTCATTCTTTCCCTAAATGGCTGGAAGAAAAAGAGATGCAGCACATAACATTACTTATCCTGAGGGTCGAAAGTTGCTGTCCACAACTTCATCTCAAACACATACTGCTGTACTTCCTTCCACTACTACAGTGTGAGTGTAAACATATCTCTCTATGACTCTAAAATAATCATTTTCAAACCAAATGAAAAGTTTTTTGACCTCCATGGTTAAAAAAGTTGATGAATTAGCTTCAATACCTGTCTCTGTCCCTAACATACATTCCAGTAAATTCCAAGATCCACTTCCTTTGGTTCCAGGTACAGGCATTTCCTTGGGCACATCTTCTCCCACCCCAAGATGCAAAATGATTGTTTGTGTCCTCAGTCACTGGAATCCTCTTTCAGCAGCAAAGACCTGCCCAATCGACTCAGAGCAGGATCCATGGAGGTCGATAAACCTCCCTTAAATAAAGACAGTAAAGAAAAAAGATATGGTCATAAACAGAAGGGTTCTCCACCCACATAAATAAAAATGACCACCTTGATACAATGGAACTATCGAGGTTTAGATTCTAATTTGGATGACATCAAAACATTGGTTGCTTCCTACCATTCTGTATGTCTTTCCTTACAGGAAACATTTCTGACACCTTCTGATACAGTCACCATTTGGCAATTTTATATGTAGAGAAATAACATGCTGTGTGATGGACAAGTGCATGGAGGGGTGGCATTGTTGGTTGATCAGTATGTGCCCACTCTGTCTTTGCCATTCAACATACTCTTGGAGGTCATACCATCACTGTTTGTTCTCTCTTCCTGTCACCTGGAAAGACCTTGATGTTGTCATTGAACAGTTGCTGTCTCCCTTTTTAATCCTGGGGGACTTTAATGGACATCATCCCATCTGGGGAAGTACTGATATTGATAGGAGGGGTCACTCTGTCGGCGGATGCTCTCTGATCACAATCTTTCTCTTTTCAATACTGGTTCTTCCACTTACTTTCATGCACCTAGTCAGTCCTTTACCTCTGTTGATCTCTCGGTTTGCTCCCCTTCATTATTCTCCCATTTTTCATGGAGGGCTGACAGTAATCCACTAGGCAGTGATCATTTTCTGATCCTTTTGAGAGAGACTGGCCGTGGTCGATGCCACCCTACCTGCGTGCCCCGGTGGAAGCTAAATCAGGCAGACTGGTCCACTTTCACTGCTCTCGCAGAACTTGATCCTGCCATTGTAAATCAGCCATCAATAGACGACTGTGTAGCAGCGGTAACTGACTGTATTATACAAGCAGCTGCTTAGTGTATTCCTAAAACCTCAACACGTTTTCCACGATATCCTCGTCCATGGTGGAATCCTGCTTGCCACTTAGCACGGAAGGCTCAAAAACGGGCCTGGGATACTTTTCGTAGATATCCCACACTTTCAAACCGTGTTACTTTCCAATGGGCCCGTGCTCATGCTAGGTGGGTAAGACGTCAAAGCCAGAAGGAATCTTGGATTAAGTTCACAACTAGCATATCTTCTACCACCAGTTCCAAGATCATATGGGACAGGATTCGAAAGGTTAATGGGCATTACAATTCTGTCCCTCTCTCGATCTTACTCTCTGATGGTCAGGAGGTGACTGATGTCCGGAGCATCGCTGACACTCTAGGTGAAAGCTTTTGCCGGGTATCTAGCACTTCTGCTTGTTCCTCCACCTTCCTGGCCATCAAGACTCGGGCAGAGCAATCACCTCTTTCCTTTCGAACTGACTGTTTCTTTGACTATAATTGTCCCTTTACTCTGGTGGAACTGAAAATGGCCCTTCATCGGTCTGCCAGTACGTCTGTTGGATCTGATGATATTCATTATGACATGCTGCACCATCTATCTCCTACTTCTCTTGATGTCCTTCTGATTGTTTTCAACCGGATCTGGCAGGAGAATGTTTTTCCTGATGCCTGGTGCCAGGCTATTATTTTACCATTCTTTAAGCCAGGGAAAGATCCCAAGATTCTTTCAAACTACCGTCCAATTGCTTTGACGAGCTGTCTCTGTAAGACCTTAGAAAGGATGGTTAATGCTCGTCTTGTTTGGTTTCTTGAATCAAACAACCTCCTCTCACCCACCCAGTGTGGGTTCCGTCGACAGCACTCCACTACAGACCACCTAATTCGTCTTGAAACATCTATCAGAAAATCCTTTCTCAACTGCCAACATCTTGTATCAATATTCTTTGACATAGAGAAGGCTTATGACACAACATGGAGATATGGCATTTTGCGAGACCTCCATACATATGGGTTACATGGCCATCTACCCATATTTATTAAAAATTTTTTAATGGACAGGAGATTCCAAGTTCGTGTGGGTTTGACACTTTCCCGTTCTTTTGTACAGGAACTTGGAGTCCCTCAAGGCTGTGTATTGAGTGTCACACTTTTCAGTATAAAGATAAATGCCATCACTGAACAACTCCCTCTCACTGTTGCGAATGGGCTGTATGTCGACGACTTTCACATCTCATGTCAGTCATCAAACATGAGATATATTGAGCGGCAACTACAAACTGCCCTCAATTGTGTATGGAAGTGGACTTTGGCGAACGGCTTTAATTTCTCTCTCTCCAAAACTGTATGCATGCACTTTTGCCGTCGACGGGGGTATTCACCCTGATCCTGAACTTCATATCGGTGAAGTTATGCTGCCAGTGGTCCCAGAGACCAAGTTCTTGGGGCTTATCTTTGATCGTAAACTGATCTTTATACCACACTTAAAGCAGCTTCGGGTCAAATGCACAAGAGCACTGAACATCCTCCGTGTTCTCTCTTCTACCAGTTGGGGGGCAGATCGCTGTTCAATGTTAAAGGTATATCGTGCTCTTATTCGATCAAAACTCGACTATGGATCAATGGTCTATGGCTCTGCCAGACCCTCGGCCTTAAAGATGCTGGACCCCATTCATCACCAAGGACTTCGACTCTGCACTGGGGCTTTCCGTACCTCTCCAGTTCAAAGCTTATACGTTGAATCTCATGAACCTTCTCTGCACCTTCGTCGTTTGCAACTATCTTTACAATATACTTCAAAACTTCATTCCTTACCAAAGCATCCCACCTGGAAATGTGTTTTCCTTCCTCGGTGGGTCGTACTTTTTCAGAACAGACGATCTGTCATTGCTCCGTTTGGTTTTCGCATCCGGGCGCAATTGGATGAATTGGGTCTGTCCTTGGATAACATTGCAGATTCCACAGGTCGGCCCATCCCACCATGGCTTATTACATCCCCCAAATGTGACTTTTCTTTCAGTCACCTAAAAAAGGCAGATAATCCAGATTGGAAGTACCGTCTTTTATTCAATGAATATCTTTCAAACATTCATTCAGTTCCCATTTATACAGATGGTTCCAAATCAGGTAATTCAGTGGGCTCTGCTATGGTTTGCTGTGGTTCAGTAGTTGCGTGCAGAATCCCCTCTACAGCTTCTGTGTTCACTGCTGAACTGTATGCCATATCTCTTGCCCTGGATCATATTGCAGCTGAGCAGTACTCCAACTTCACTATTTATACTGATTCGCTTAGTTCTATACTTGCCTTGGAATTGCTACACTTTGGCTCATATCCTATTCTCACTGATATTCAAAACTGACTGGCCCATTTCTCATTAGCAGCTACTTCAATCCAGTTTTTCTGGATACCAGGCAATGTTGGTATTCGCGGGAACGAGCTTGCAGACATGGCAGCTAAATCTGTCTGCTCCAGCACCATCACTCCTGTGCCTATTCCGTACATGGACTATAGTCTTGTCTTCAAGGCTCGGCTCCGTGCCAGCTGGCAGTCCACTTGGAGTGAGCAACGCGACAACAAACTTTTTCAAATCAAACCCTATATTGGACTTTGGCCATCTAGCTTCCATAAAGTTCGGAAGCAGGAAGTTGTTCTCACTAGGCTACGCATTGGTCACAGTTTTTTAACTCATCATTTTCTTTTATCTGGAACTGATGCACCAATGTGTAGTTTGTGTAACACTCAAATCACTATCAGCCACGTTTTACTTTCTTGCCATCGTTACAATTCTCAACAACGGCAATATTTTAAACATATTTTTTCCCAGGGTCAGTCTGTAACATTGGACAGTGTTATTGGTGATGGTGACTCTGTCCACCTTGATAACGTTTTTAATTTTTTAATGGCCATTAATCTTTTAATCTCATTTAAGTGTTGCATATTTATTCATTACACCTTTTAATTGTGGTTCCTTTTTACAGTTTTAATCTCTCTCATTCAATTTGACATTGGAAAATGGCCAGAACATTAAATAACTCGACACCAGGACTGGAAAGGGCAACTTCAGGTGACTAACACTACTGTTTGAACTACTGTTAGTCGTCCTGGCGAGTTGTTATTATACTTTTGCTGCATATTATTTCACACTTTTACTACTTTACCTTTTAGTACTGGCCATATTGACTCATAACCCGGAACCAGGACTGGAAAGACCAACTTCAGGTGACTGACGGTGGTTTTTATACTTACCTGTTAGTCTTCCTGGCGGGTTATGATCATTACCATTCTGCTACAGGTAGTTCTTTACAACTTTGTTGACTGGTTGTCAACATTGGTTTTTGCACCATTTTCTGTTTTAATTGCCGTTTTGCTTTTATCTTCATTTACTTTTACAAATTTTACTCCATTTACTTGACTTTTATCTTTTTACTGGACATTTGGCTACTCATTATTACGATTTTGCGGAGTGTCTTTTAAAACTTTTATTCTGTTACATTTTGATAATAACTTCTATGACACATAACCCGGAACCAGGACTGGAAAGGCCAACTTCAGGTGATTGACGGTGGTTCTTGAACTTACCTGTTAGTCTTCCTGGCGGGTTATGATCATTCCCATTTTGGTAGAGTAAATATTTTACAACTTTGAAGACTGGATGTTACCATTGGTTTTTACACCATTTTCTGTTTTAATTGCTGTTTTGTTTTTACCTTCATTTACTTTTACAAATTTTACTCCATTTACTTGACTTTATCTTTTTACTGGACATTTGGCTACTCATTGTTACAATTTTGCTATGTATCTTTTAAAAGTTCTTTTCTTTTACATTTTGATACTGGTTGCTATGACACATAACCCAGAACCAGGACTGGAAAGACCAACTTCAGGTGACTGACGGTGGTTCTTGAACTTACCTGTTAGTCAGGTTATGATCATTACCTTTTTGCTAGAGTAAATACCTTACAACTTCTTATACTCTGCCTTCTATCTTAACATTGTAGACTAGGTGTCAACATTGGTTTTATACTTTTTTGTTTTACCTTCAGTTCCATTTATGTCTGTTACTACTTTACTTTATTTTTACATTTTTACCGGATGTTTGGCGCAGATAGCCTCGCTGCTTTGTGCCATAAAATACTAAATCAATCAATTAACCTGTTCAGTGCCATAGACGAGACAACTCGTCCAATCCAATCGGTAACACAGTGCCACGGATGAGTTAATTCGTTCTTAATAATACCTAACTTCAACGCTAAATGTCAGCACCATACATGCATTTGACCTACTTACAAATTGTTTCACTTTCGATCCAAAATGGCGTCACGAAAAAGTTACAAAATAAAGAAACAATTGTGTTGTGTTGTAGCAGCTGAAATACTTGGCAGTTAACAGCTTAATTGTCTGATAAGAACAGTGCAAGAGTTGGCAGTGAGAATGGTTGCCTTCCCATTTTCACTTTAAAACTAAGGACAGCTAAAGCAGATAGCCATCCTGTGGCTTTTCACACAATCCAACAAATAAAGAAACTCTAAATATAAAGTTTTCTTATTCGGTGAGAGAATAAACTATTTTGTGTTTTTCTCAAATATTTGTGTTTTGTGTGTTAGTTAAAACCTAAAAATAATTAAAGGACATTATTATATCAGATGTAGTACACTGTATGGACCGAAACGTTGGTGTAATGCTTCGACCCGTCGTGGCCTGCTTACCTGCCTGGTTTCGATTTGCTCAGTGTCTGCGTCGTTACCGGGATACTAAAGAGGCTTTCCCACACTTGGTCAATGCAGGGAAATACTCCACTACATTTTGTGTTGTGACATTTTCAACTCTTTTCAACATGTTTAAAGGTAACGGCTCTTATGTACTTAATACAACAGAACAGAAGAAATCCATTTAGGACATTTCTAGTATTCTGACACTATGTTTATGTTTTTATTTTATTAGATAATTTGAAACAAGCAACAGTTGTCAATATCATGAAATGATAGGTGTTAAAAGTTTTTGTTTTCTGTGTGTTGGTTTGATATAGTGCTCGTGTTTTCAATTAAACAATATTATGTAACATCTTTTGTATTTATAATTTGTTTTCTTCTCCAGTTGATGGATTCTGAGTACTATTAAACAGAGAAGTTATTTAAACAAGGTTGTCCTGATGGTTAGGAAATTCACTTTACTTGTGATTGGAGAAGGTATCTCACTCGGAACTGTGAATTCCAGAGTAGGCTGGCCAGTGCTGTTTAACATTTGAATCGTATGACAGTCCTAAACACAGTTAATATAAATTAATTTTCACATAATGATTTCAGATCAATATGAAGAGTCAGAATATAACCCTTTCTTCTTCCTGTGGATTTTGTCTGCTGTGGTCAGCTCTTGTTATACTTACATCTGGGACATCAAAATGGACTGGGGACTGTTTGAATCAAATGGTGGAGAAAATAAGTTTCTCAGAGAGGAGATTGTCTATTCTTCACCAGTAAGGAATATATAGTTTAGTCTTGTCTTTACATGTAGTATTTGTTGAATAAAATAAGTTTCTCAGAGAGCAGATTGCGTATTGTTCACCAGTAAGGAACGTATAGTTTAGTCTTGTCTTTACATGTAGTATTTGTTGAATAAAATAAGTTTCTTAGAGAGCAGATTGTCTATTCTTCACCACTAAGGAACATATAGTTTAGTCTTGTCTTTACATGTAGTATTTGTTGAATAAAATAAGTTTCTTAGAGAGCAGATTGTCTATTCTTCACCAGTAAGGAATATATAGTTTAGTCTTGTCTTTACATGTAGTATTTGTTGAATAAAATAAGTTTCTTAGAGAGCAGATTGTGTATTCTTCACCAGTAAGGAACATATAGTTTAGTCTTGTCTTTACATGTAGTATTTGTTGAGTAAAATAAGTTTCTTAGAGAGCAGATTGTCTATTCTTCACCACTAAGGAACATATAGTTTAGTCTTGTCTTTACATGTAGTATTTGTTGAATAAAATAAGTTTCTTAGAGAGCAGATTGTCTATTCTTCACCAGTAAGGAATATATAGTTTAGTCTTGTCTTTACATGTAGTATTTGTTGAATAAAATAAGTTTCTTAGAGAGCAGATTGTGTATTCTTCACCAGTAAGGAACATATAGTTTAGTCTTGTCTTTACATGTAGTATTTGTTGAATAAAATAAGTTTCTCAGAGAGCAGATTGTGTATTCTTCACCAGTAAGGAACATATAGTTTAGTCTTGTCTTTACATGTAGTATTTGTTGAATAAAATAAGTTTCTCAGAGAGCAGATTGTGTATTGTTCACCAGTAAGGAACGTATAGTTTAGTCTTGTCTTTACATGTAGTATTTGTTGAATAAAATAAGTTTCTTAGAGAGGAGATTGTGTATTGTTCACCAGTAAGGAACGTATAGTTTAGTCTTGTCTTTACATGTAGTATTTGTTGAATAAAATAAGTTTCTCAGAGAGCAGATTGTGTATTGTTCACCAGTAAGGAACGTATAGTTTAGTCTTGTCTTTACATGTAGTATTTGTTGAATAAAATAAGTTTCTCAGAGAGCAGATTGTGTATTCTTCACCACTAAGGAACATATAGTTTAGTCTTGTCTTTACATGTAGTATTTGTTGAATAAAATAAGTTTCTTAGAGAGCAGATTGTGTATTCTTCACCAGTAAGGAACATATAGTTTAGTCTTGTCTTTACATGTAGTATTTGTTGAATAAAATAAGTTTCTCAGAGAGCAGATTGTGTATTGTTCACCAGTAAGGAACGTATAGTTTAGTCTTGTCTTTACATGTAGTATTTGTTGAATAAAATAAGTTTCTCAGAGAGCAGATTGTGTATTGTTCACCAGTAAGGAACGTATAGTTTAGTCTTGTCTTTACATGTAGTATTTGTTGAATAAAATAAGTTTCTTAGAGAGCAGATTGTGTATTCTTCACCAGTAAGGAACATATAGTTTAGTCTTGTCTTTACATGTAGTATTTGTTGAATAAAATAAGTTTCTTAGAGAGCAGATTGTCTATTCTTCACCAGTAAGGAACATATAGTTTAGTCTTGTCTTTACATGTAGTATTTGTTGAATAAAATAAGTTTCTTAGAGAGCAGATTGTGTATTCTTCACCAGTAAGGAACATATAGTTTAGTCTTGTCTTTACATGTAGTATTTGTTGAATAAAATAAGTTTCTAGAGAGCAGATTGTCTATTCTTCACCAGTAAGGAACATATAGTTTAGTCTTGTCTTTACATGTAGTATTTGTTGAATAAAATAAGTTTCTTAGAGAGCAGATTGTCTATTCTTCACCACTAAGGAACATATAGTTTAGTCTTGTCTTTACATGTAGTATTTGTTGAATAAAATAAGTTTCTTAGAGAGCAGATTGTCTATTCTTCACCACTAAGGAACATATAGTTTAGTCTTGTCTTTACATGTAGTATTTGTTGAATAAAATAAGTTTCTCAGAGAGGAGATTGTGTATTGTTCACCAGTAAGGAACATATAGTTTAGTCTTGTCTTTACATGTAGTATTTGTTGAATAAAATAAGTTTCTTAGAGAGCAGATTGTCTATTCTTCACCACTAAGGAACATATAGTTTAGTCTTGTCTTTACATGTAGTATTTGTTGAATAAAATAAGTTTCTCAGAGAGGAGATTGTGTATTCTTCACCAGTAAGGAACATATAGTTTAGTCTTGTCTTTACATGTAGTATTTGTTGAATAAAATAAGTTTCTCAGAGAGCAGATTGTGTATTCTTCACCAGTAAGGAACATATAGTTTAGTCTTGTCTTTACATGTAGTATTTGTTGAATAAAATAAGTTTCTTAGAGAGCAGATTGTCTATTCTTCACCACTAAGGAACATATAGTTTAGTCTTGTCTTTACATGTAGTATTTGTTGAATAAAATAAGTTTCTCAGAGAGCAGATTGTGTATTCTTCACCAGTAAGGAACATATAGTTTAGTCTTGTCTTTACATGTAGTATTTGTTGAATAAAATAAGTTTCTCAGAGAGCAGATTGTGTATTCTTCACCAGTAAGGAACATATAGTTTAGTCTTGTCTTTACATGTAGTATTTGTTGAATAAAATAAGTTTCTCAGAGAGCAGATTGTGTATTCTTCACCAGTAAGGAACATATAGTTTAGTCTTGTCTTTACATGTAGTATTTGTTGAATAAAATAAGTTTCTTAGAGAGCAGATTGTGTATTCTTCACCAGTAAGGAACATATAGTTTAGTCTTGTCTTTACATGTAGTATTTGTTGAATAAAATAAGTTTCTCAGAGAGCAGATTGTGTATTCTTCACCAGTAAGGAACATATAGTTTAGTCTTGTCTTTACATGTAGTATTTGTTGAATAAAATAAGTTTCTTAGAGAGCAGATTGTGTATTCTTCACCAGTAAGGAACATATAGTTTAGTCTTGTCTTTACATGTAGTATTTGTTGAATAAAATAAGTTTCTCAGAGAGCAGATTGTGTATTCTTCACCAGTAAGGAACATATAGTTTAGTCTTGTCTTTACATGTAGTATTTGTTGAATAAAATAAGTTTCTTAGAGAGCAGATTGTGTATTCTTCACCAGTAAGGAACATATAGTTTAGTCTTGTCTTTACATGTAGTATTTGTTGAATAAAATAAGTTTCTCAGAGAGCAGATTGTGTATTCTTCACCAGTAAGGAACATATAGTTTAGTCTTGTCTTTACATGTAGTATTTGTTGAATAAAATAAGTTTCTTAGAGAGCAGATTGTGTATTCTTCACCAGTAAGGAACATATAGTTTAGTCTTGTCTTTACATGTAGTATTTGTTGAATAAAATAAGTTTCTTAGAGAGCAGATTGTGTATTCTTCACCAGTAAGGAACATATAGTTTAGTCTTGTCTTTACATGTAGTATTTGTTGAATAAAATAAGTTTCTTAGAGAGCAGATTGTGTATTCTTCACCAGTAAGGAACATATAGTTTAGTCTTGTCTTTACATGTAGTATTTGTTGAATAAAATAAGTTTCCTAGAGAGCAGATTGTCTATTCTTCACCAGTAAGGAACATATAGTTTAGTCTTGTCTTTACATGTAGTATTTGTTGAATAAAATAAGTTTCTTAGAGAGCAGATTGTCTATTCTTCACCACTAAGGAACATATAGTTTAGTCTTGTCTTTACATGTAGTATTTGTTGAATAAAATAAGTTTCTTAGAGAGCAGATTGTGTATTCTTCACCAGTAAGGAACATATAGTTTAGTCTTGTCTTTACATGTAGTATTTGTTGAATAAAATAAGTTTCTCAGAGAGCAGAGAGGAGATTGTGTATTGTTCACCAGTAAGGAACATATAGTTTAGTCTTGTCTTTACATGTAGTATTTGTTGAATAAAATAAGTTTCTTAGAGAGCAGATTGTCTATTCTTCACCACTAAGGAACATATAGTTTAGTCTTGTCTTTACATGTAGTATTTGTTGAATAAAATAAGTTTCTCAGAGAGGAGATTGTGTATTCTTCACCAGTAAGGAACATATAGTTTAGTCTTGTCTTTACATGTAGTATTTGTTGAATAAAATAAGTTTCTCAGAGAGAGATTGTGTATTGTTCACCAGTAAGGAACATATAGTTTAGTCTTGTCTTTACATGTAGTATTTGTTGAATAAAATAAGTTTCTTAGAGAGCAGATTGTCTATTCTTCACCACTAAGGAACATATAGTTTAGTCTTGTCTTTACATGTAGTATTTGTTGAATAAAATAAGTTTCTCAGAGAGCAGATTGTGTATTCTTCACCAGTAAGGAACATATAGTTTAGTCTTGTCTTTACATGTAGTATTTGTTGAATAAAATAAGTTTCTTAGAGAGCAGATTGTGTATTCTTCACCAGTAAGGAACATATAGTTTAGTCTTGTCTTTACATGTAGTATTTGTTGAATAAAATAAGTTTCTCAGAGAGCAGATTGTGTATTCTTCACCAGTAAGGAACATATAGTTTAGTCTTGTCTTTACATGTAGTATTTGTTGAATAAAATAAGTTTCTCAGAGAGGAGATTGTGTATTCTTCACCAGTAAGGAACATATAGTTTAGTCTTGTCTTTACATGTAGTATTTGTTGAATAAAATAAGTTTCTTAGAGAGCAGATTGTGTATTCTTCACCAGTAAGGAACATATAGTTTAGTCTTGTCTTTACATGTAGTATTTGTTGAATAAAATAAGTTTCTCAGAGAGCAGATTGTGTATTCTTCACCAGTAAGGAACATATAGTTTAGTCTTGTCTTTACATGTAGTATTTGTTGAATAAAATAAGTTTCTTAGAGAGCAGATTGTGTATTCTTCACCAGTAAGGAACATATAGTTTAGTCTTGTCTTTACATGTAGTATTTGTTGAATAAAATAAGTTTCTCAGAGAGCAGATTGTGTATTCTTCACCAGTAAGGAACATATAGTTTAGTCTTGTCTTTACATGTAGTATTTGTTGAATAAAATAAGTTTCTTAGAGAGCAGATTGTGTATTCTTCACCAGTAAGGAACATATAGTTTAGTCTTGTCTTTACATGTAGTATTTGTTGAATAAAATAAGTTTCTTAGAGAGCAGATTGTGTATTCTTCACCAGTAAGGAACATATAGTTTAGTCTTGTCTTTACATGTAGTATTTGTTGAATAAAATAAGTTTCTCAGAGAGCAGATTGTGTATTCTTCACCACTAAGGAACATATAGTTTAGTCTTGTCTTTACATGTAGTATTTGTTGAATAAAATAAGTTTCTCAGAGAGGAGATTGTGTATTCTTCACCAGTAAGGAACATATAGTTTAGTCTTGTCTTTACATGTAGTATTTGTTGAATAAAATAAGTTTCTCAGAGAGGAGATTGTGTATTCTTCACCAGTAAGGAACATATAGTTTAGTCTTGTCTTTACATGTAGTATTTGTTGAATAAAATAAGTTTCTCAGAGAGCAGATTGTGTATTCTTCACCAGTAAGGAACATATAGTTTAGTCTTGTCTTTACATGTAGTATTTGTTGAATAAAATAAGTTTCTTAGAGAGCAGATTGTCTATTCTTCACCACTAAGGAACATATAGTTTAGTCTTGTCTTTACATGTAGTATTTGTTGAATAAAATAAGTTTCTCAGAGAGGAGATTGTGTATTCTTCACCAGTAAGGAACATATAGTTTAGTCTTGTCTTTACATGTAGTATTTGTTGAATAAAATAAGTTTCTCAGAGAGGAGATTGTGTATTCTTCACCAGTAAGGAACATATAGTTTAGTCTTGTCTTTACATGTAGTATTTGTTGAATAAAATAAGTTTCTTAGAGAGCAGATTGTGTATTCTTCACCACTAAGGAACATATAGTTTAGTCTTGTCTTTACATGTAGTATTTGTTGAATAAAATAAGTTTCTCAGAGAGCAGATTGTGTATTCTTCACCAGTAAGGAACATATAGTTTAGTCTTGTCTTTACATGTAGTATTTGTTGAATAAAATAAGTTTCTCAGAGAGCAGATTGTGTATTCTTCACCAGTAAGGAACATATAGTTTAGTCTTGTCTTTACATGTAGTATTTGTTGAATAAAATAAGTTTCTCAGAGAGCAGATTGTGTATTCTTCACCAGTAAGGAACATATAGTTTAGTCTTGTCTTTACATGTAGTATTTGTTGAATAAAATAAGTTTCTCAGAGAGCAGATTGTGTATTCTTCACCAGTAAGGAACATATAGTTTAGTCTTGTCTTTACATGTAGTATTTGTTGAATAAAATAAGTTTCTCAGAGAGGAGATTGTGTATTCTTCACCAGTAAGGAACATATAGTTTAGTCTTGTCTTTACATGTAGTATTTGTTGAATAAAATAAGTTTCTCAGAGAGGAGATTGTGTATTCTTCACCAGTAAGGAACATATAGTTTAGTCTTGTCTTTACATGTAGTATTTGTTGAATAAAATAAGTTTCTCAGAGAGGAGATTGTGTATTCTTCACCAGTAAGGAACATATAGTTTAGTCTTGTCTTTACATGTAGTATTTGTTGAATAAAATAAGTTTCTCAGAGAGGAGATTGTGTATTCTTCACCAGTAAGGAACATATAGTTTAGTCTTGTCTTTACATGTAGTATTTGTTGAATAAAATAAGTTTCTCAGAGAGGAGATTGTGTATTCTTCACCAGTAAGGAACATATAGTTTAGTCTTGTCTTTACATGTAGTATTTGTTGAATAAAATAAGTTTCTCAGAGAGGAGATTGTGTATTCTTCACCAGTAAGGAACATATAGTTTAGTCTTGTCTTTACATGTAGTATTTGTTGAATAAAATAAGTTTCTCAGAGAGGAGATTGTGTATTCTTCACCAGTAAGGAACATATAGTTTAGTCTTGTCTTTACATGTAGTATTTGTTGAATAAAATAAGTTTCTCAGAGAGGAGATTGTGTATTCTTCACCAGTAAGGAACATATAGTTTAGTCTTGTCTTTACATGTAGTATTTGTTGAATAAAATAAGTTTCTCAGAGAGCAGATTGTGTATTCTTCACCAGTAAGGAACATATAGTTTAGTCTTGTCTTTACATGTAGTATTTGTTGAATAAAATAAGTTTCTCAGAGAGCAGATTGTGTATTCTTCACCAGTAAGGAACATATAGTTTAGTCTTGTCTTTACATGTAGTATTTGTTGAATAAAATAAGTTTCTCAGAGAGCAGATTGTGTATTCTTCACCACTAAGGAACATATAGTTTAGTCTTGTCTTTACATGTAGTATTTGTTGAATAAAATAAGTTTCTCAGAGAGCAGATTGTGTATTCTTCACCAGTAAGGAACATATAGTTTAGTCTTGTCTTTACATGTAGTATTTGTTGAATAAAATAAGTTTCTCAGAGAGCAGATTGTGTATTCTTCACCAGTAAGGAACATATAGTTTAGTCTTGTCTTTACATGTAGTATTTGTTGAATAAAATAAGTTTCTCAGAGAGCAGATTGTGTATTCTTCACCAGTAAGGAACATATAGTTTAGTCTTGTCTTTACATGTAGTATTTGTTGAATAAAATAAGTTTCTCAGAGAGCAGATTGTGTATTCTTCACCAGTAAGGAACATATAGTTTAGTCTTGTCTTTACATGTAGTATTTGTTGAATAAAATAAGTTTCTCAGAGAGCAGATTGTGTATTCTTCACCAGTAAGGAACATATAGTTTAGTCTTGTCTTTACATGTAGTATTTGTTGAATAAAATAAGTTTCTCAGAGAGGAGATTGTGTATTCTTCACCAGTAAGGAACATATAGTTTAGTCTTGTCTTTACATGTAGTATTTGTTGAATAAAATAAGTTTCTCAGAGAGGAGATTGTGTATTCTTCACCAGTAAGGAACATATAGTTTAGTCTTGTCTTTACATGTAGTATTTGTTGAATAAAATAAGTTTCTCAGAGAGGAGATTGTCTATTCTTCACCACTAAGGAACATATAGTTTAGTCTTGTCTTTACATGTAGTATTTGTTGAATAAAATAAGTTTCTCAGAGAGGAGATTGTGTATTCTTCACCAGTAAGGAACATATAGTTTAGTCTTGTCTTTACATGTAGTATTTGTTGAATAAAATAAGTTTCTCAGAGAGGAGATTGTGTATTCTTCACCAGTAAGGAACATATAGTTTAGTCTTGTCTTTACATGTAGTATTTGTTGAATAAAATAAGTTTCTCAGAGAGGAGATTGTGTATTCTTCACCAGTAAGGAACATATAGTTTAGTCTTGTCTTTACATGTAGTATTTGTTGAATAAAATAAGTTTCTCAGAGAGGAGATTGTGTATTCTTCACCAGTAAGGAACATATAGTTTAGTCTTGTCTTTACATGTAGTATTTGTTGAATAAAATAAGTTTCTCAGAGAGCAGATTGTGTATTCTTCACCACTAAGGAACATATAGTTTAGTCTTGTCTTTACATGTAGTATTTGTTGAATAAAATAAGTTTCTCAGAGAGCAGATTGTGTATTCTTCACCACTAAGGAACATATAGTTTAGTCTTGTCTTTACATGTAGTATTTGTTGAATAAAATAAGTTTCTCAGAGAGCAGATTGTGTATTCTTCACCACTAAGGAACATATAGTTTAGTCTTGTCTTTACATGTAGTATTTGTTGAATAAAATAAGTTTCTCAGAGAGCAGATTGTGTATTCTTCACCACTAAGGAACATATAGTTTAGTCTTGTCTTTACATGTAGTATTTGTTGAATAAAATAAGTTTCTCAGAGAGCAGATTGTGTATTCTTCACCACTAAGGAACATATAGTTTAGTCTTGTCTTTACATGTAGTATTTGTTGAATAAAATAAGTTTCTCAGAGAGGAGATTGTGTATTCTTCACCAGTAAGGAACATATAGTTTAGTCTTGTCTTTACATGTAGTATTTGTTGAATAAAATAAGTTTCTCAGAGAGGAGATTGTGTATTCTTCACCAGTAAGGAACATATAGTTTAGTCTTGTCTTTACATGTAGTATTTGTTGAATAAAATAAGTTTCTCAGAGAGGAGATTGTGTATTCTTCACCAGTAAGGAACATATAGTTTAGTCTTGTCTTTACATGTAGTATTTGTTGAATAAAATAAGTTTCTCAGAGAGGAGATTGTGTATTCTTCACCAGTAAGGAACATATAGTTTAGTCTTGTCTTTACATGTAGTATTTGTTGAATAAAATAAGTTTCTCAGAGAGGAGATTGTGTATTCTTCACCACTAAGGAACATATAGTTTAGTCTTGTCTTTACATGTAGTATTTGTTGAATAAAATAAGTTTCTCAGAGAGGAGATTGTCTATTCTTCACCAGTAAGGAACATATAGTTTAGTCTTGTCTTTACATGTAGTATTTGTTGAATAAAATAAGTTTCTCAGAGAGCAGATTGTGTATTCTTCACCACTAAGGAACATATAGTTTAGTCTTGTCTTTACATGTAGTATTTGTTGAATAAAATAAGTTTCTCAGAGAGCAGATTGTGTATTCTTCACCAGTAAGGAACATATAGTTTAGTCTTGTCTTTACATGTAGTATTTGTTGAATAAAATAAGTTTCTCAGAGAGGAGATTGTGTATTCTTCACCACTAAGGAACATATAGTTTAGTCTTGTCTTTACATGTAGTATTTGTTGAATAAAATAAGTTTCTCAGAGAGGAGATTGTCTATTCTTCACCACTAAGGAACATATAGTTTAGTCTTGTCTTTACATGTAGTATTTGTTGAATAAAATAAGTTTCTCAGAGAGGAGATTGTGTATTCTTCACCACTAAGGAACATATAGTTTAGTCTTGTCTTTACATGTAGTATTTGTTGAATAAAATAAGTTTCTCAGAGAGGAGATTGTGTATTCTTCACCACTAAGGAACATATAGTTTAGTCTTGTCTTTACATGTAGTATTTGTTGAATAAAATAAGTTTCTCAGAGAGGAGATTGTGTATTCTTCACCACTAAGGAACATATAGTTTAGTCTTGTCTTTACATGTAGTATTTGTTGAATAAAATAAGTTTCTCAGAGAGCAGATTGTCTATTCTTCACCACTAAGGAACATATAGTTTAGTCTTGTCTTTACATGTAGTATTTGTTGAATAAAATAAGTTTCTCAGAGAGGAGATTGTGTATTGTTCACCAGTAAGGAACATATAGTTTAGTCTTGTCTTTACATGTAGTATTTGTTGAATAAAATAAGTTTCTTAGAGAGCAGATTGTCTATTCTTCACCACTAAGGAACATATAGTTTAGTCTTGTCTTTACATGTAGTATTTGTTGAATAAAATAAGTTTCTCAGAGAGCAGATTGTGTATTCTTCACCACTAAGGAACATATAGTTTAGTCTTGTCTTTACATGTAGTATTTGTTGAATAAAATAAGTTTCTTAGAGAGCAGATTGTGTATTCTTCACCAGTAAGGAACATATAGTTTAGTCTTGTCTTTACATGTAGTATTTGTTGAATAAAATAAGTTTCTCAGAGAGCAGATTGTGTATTCTTCACCACTAAGGAACATATAGTTTAGTCTTGTCTTTACATGTAGTATTTGTTGAATAAAATAAGTTTCTCAGAGAGGAGATTGTGTATTCTTCACCAGTAAGGAACATATAGTTTAGTCTTGTCTTTACATGTAGTATTTGTTGAATAAAATAAGTTTCTCAGAGAGCAGATTGTGTATTCTTCACCACTAAGGAACATATAGTTTAGTATTATCTTTACATGTAGTATTTGTTGAATAAAATAAGTTTCTTAGAGAGCAGATTGTCTATTCTTCACCACTAAGGAACATATAGTTTAGTCTTGTCTTTACATGTAGTATTTGTTGAATAAAATAAGTTTCTCAGAGAGGAGATTGTGTATTGTTCACCAGTAAGGAACATATAGTTTAGTATTATCTTTACATGTAGTATTTGTTGAGTAAAATAAGTTTCTCAGAGAGCAGATTGTGTATTCTTAACCAGTAAGGAACATATAGTTTAGTCTTGTCTTTACATGTAGTATTTGTTGAGTAAAATAAGTTTCTCAGAGAGCAGATTGTGTATTCTTCACCAGTAAGGAACATATAGTTTAGTCTTGTCTTTACATGTAGTATTTGTTGAATAAAATAAGTTTCTCAGAGAGCAGATTGTGTATTCTTCACCACTAAGGAACATATAGTTTAGTCTTGTCTTTACATGTAGTATTTGTTGAATAAAATAAGTTTCTCAGAGAGGAGATTGTGTATTCTTCACCACTAAGGAACATATAGTTTAGTCTTGTCTTTACATGTAGTATTTGTTGAATAAAATAAGTTTCTCAGAGAGGAGATTGTGTATTCTTCACCACTAAGGAACATATAGTTTAGTCTTGTCTTTACATGTAGTATTTGTTGAATAAAATAAGTTTCTCAGAGAGGAGATTGTGTATTCTTCACCAGTAAGGAACATATAGTTTAGTATTGTCTTTACATGTAGTATTTGTTGAATAAAATAAGTTTCTCAGAGAGGAGATTGTGTATTCTTCACCAGTAAGGAACATATAGTTTAGTATTGTCTTTACATGTAGTATTTGTTGAATAAAATAAGTTTCTCAGAGAGGAGATTGTCTATTTTTCACCAGTAAGGAACATATAGTTTAGTCTTGTCTTTACATGTAGTATTTGTTGAATAAAATAAGTTTCTTAGAGAGCAGATTGTCTATTTTTCACCGGTAAGGAACATATAATTTAGTCTTGTCTTTACATGCAGTAAAGTTCATGGTAATCTGTACTTAAGGTTTTCTGATAACTTTACAGCATTTTTACATAAGTTATGATAAGAAACATAGAAACTATAAGTGGTCAAACATGTTCAGAATGTGTTAAGAAATTAATTTAAGAAATAAGGCTAGTGTATTAAATAACTCAATATAAAGGTGTGAGACCTCGTTTCTGCATCTTTGTATATTGGTTTTGTTTGATTTTTTTGTTTAAATAATAAAAGCCCAAAGCTTTTCTTAAATCGTATTGTCTTTTGATGCTGTACGTATAACTGATTTATCCAGTAGCTGTTACTAAAAACACCTGAACATTTTAAATCATTTTACCAAGTATATCTTTTTGGTTTTAGGGTTATTATTACTTTGCAATTATTGAAGATTTCATCTTAAGATTTGGATGGACAGTTTCAGTGTCGCTGGCCGATCTTGACCTAATACATAGTGACTTAGTTGTTTCTATTCTGGCTCCACTAGAGGTTATTAGGTAAGATAGTTTATGACAGTCTCCATTACATACAGATAATTATTTTACTACATCATAGATCAACATTATGTACTCCAGTAGCTGAACAGGAAACCTTATTCAGGTTCTGGTGCACTTAATGGGTATAACACTTTTATTCCATTATTTAGACTTGTGATTGATAACAACCACACCAAAGCTTAACATAGAATGGAAATTATATCGTTAGAAAAACTAATATACACTGTTTTTTTATGAGTAAATACTTTCTGTGGAGTTTCTTCCATTAGAATAAAACTAATCTACAATGTTTGTCTTTTCTTTCCTGGATAAGACGTTTTGTGTGGAACTTCTTCCGTTTGGAGAACGAACACTTGAACAATTGTGGTAAATTCAGAGCAGTCCGAGATATTTCAGTGGCTCCTATAGATTCCAGTGATCAGGACTTAATCATCAGGATGATGGATGACCAAAATGGTGTTATTAACAGAAAAATAAGAGATAAAAAGAAAGGAAACAAGTAAGATTTATATCTTGTAGAACACAGTACGTTTGGTGTTGTGCTATTAAACTGGTTCTTCATCTTTCAATAATTTCACTAATCTAATGCTTGCTACAAGTATCAAGGTTTGTAGAACACAGTACGTTTGGTGTTGTGCTATTAAACCAGTTCTTCATCTTTCAATAATTTCACTAATCTTAATGCTTGCTACAAGTATCAAGGTTTGTAGAACACAGTACGTTTGGTGTTGTGCTATTAAACCGGTTCTTCATCTTTCAATAATTTCACTAATCTAATGCTTGCTACAAGTATCAAGGTTTGTAGAACACAGTACGTTTGGTGTTGTGCTATTAAACCGGTTCTTCATCTTTCAATAATTTCACTAATCTAATGCTTGCTACAAGTATCAAGGTTTGTAGAACACAGTACGTTTGGTGTTGTGCTATTAAACCGGTTCTTCATCTTTCAATAATTTCACTAATCTAATGCTTGCTACAAGTATCAAGGAGAAAATGTTCACAAATAATGTGCAAGTTAAAGTTTTAGGGTTAGACACGAACTAGTAGAAATCACCTGTTTTTTTTTTTTTTTCATTTCTGCAAGTACATATGCTGGAATTTTGTTTGTCTGTTGTTTTTGGTTTTTTTTAATAAATGTTGTTTTCACTTTCAACAACATTGTTCAGTCCTACTATTTCATTCATACTTGGGAAACTCAGTTATCTATTTTCTGGATGAATCTGTGGTTATTTGTGGCTCCATCTGTTGTGTATTTGTTGGAAAACCATCGGTTTATCGGAAAATACCACAAGTAACTGTTAGATTATAGTTGTTTTTTATTGTACTGCTCATCAGATGGTTGATATCTATTGTACACGTAATAATTATTAACAGAGCTCTTGGAATAAGATTAGCTTAATATGAATTATGAACGTAATTGTGTTAAATGGGTTCTCGTTTTTATGATTTAATTAAACAAGTGAAACTCGCATTGTCTATTAATGTTAAACTTGTTCTTTTTGTTGTAGACATAGGAACAAGCTTGAAAGTAGAATTCTTTTGGAAGGAAACAGTACTGATGATCCAGATATTTAGTTAAAATCCAACACTTGATCAGCCTTTTGCAGCCTCTCACAACACCTAACACTCAAACAAGAATTACAGAAGGGTATTCCAGACGCCATATCAGGCCAACAACAAGGATACAGATACTATGTATCTTTTGATAGTACCAGTTCCAAGATACACCTTTTAGTGTGTCAGAATGTTTCACAATTCATATAAACAGTAATCTATATTTTTAAACACTAAGTGAGGTTTGTTGTTGTGTTTTAACAGCCTGTGAGGTTTTTTAACACAGAATGTGAATGTTACTGAAGTTTTTAAATAACTGTAGGAATGTTGCTGAACTCCATGTTGCCGTCTAAGAAATATAATTGGTATCTACTGATGTTTACTACTTGAAAGAGCAGTTTTGAAGAACAGCTAAGTTTCCAAATACTAGTTTATTTACTGTAAGTTTTCATTTTTTGAACATTGAGAGAAGAAGTAAGTTTAAAGTGTAGTTTAATTGTGAGTTTTACTCCTTAATGTGTAACTAGTGAAGAAAAGAGATGGAGGTAACAATAGAGATCTAATTCATTATAAGTATATGTTTACAAAATCCTGGAAGATTTACATGAGACTATATATTTCTTTTACATGGTTACTGTTCATGCAGTTTTGTTAATTCTAGATGTTTCATTAAAGTTAAGAACAATAATAAATATCTTTTTTATTTCATTTTCTTAAAACCTAGCTTTATTTTAAACTATTTATCTATAATTATGAGCCTTCTGTTTGTCCTCAGAAATCAAACAGTTGGCTGATATTTGTCTAGCAGCTGCTAAGTCAGTTCGAGAAAGCTGTCTGTTCCATCATAATTAGTATCTTTGATTTCCGTATCTAATAGTGACTTCAAAGTCAGTTATCTACTATGTTAACAAATGGGTTTGATGCAGGATTAGTAGTCTCAACTGAGAGCCAGTTGTTTTCAAGAAATGCGCAACATCAACAAGTTGTGCTCACAACAGTCGTTGATTTGTGTGGTTCGACAAGAACGTGCAACGTGAAGTATCTGTCTAACCAAGCTTGTGAGTGTAGGAAAGAAGTATTATTGGATATTAGTTTATTATAAAAAGTGCCTGATATACACTTAGAGTAAATCAGTGGTATTAATTCTGTAACTGTGTTCTTCTGCTAGAATTATTAATTAGAATCTTTGTTGGCTGTACAGATGATCACTTGCATTTAAGTACCGTGACTAAGAACAAATGTTTTTAAGTTAAAAATGTGCAGGATATTGGTTACTGAAACTTGGGTTTCAGGTTTCAATTGATTTTTGTTTATGTATTAATATCTTTTGTTTTCACATTATTTGTGTTTTATGTTTTCTCAACTAACTGACATGTTCTCATATTTTCTCTAACTATTTATTTACTCTATATTTGAGTTGATTTACGTCTTTTGAATCAAAATCATCTGTAAGGAAAGCGTATTTGTTCTCATGACTCACTTTTCTTTGACACACAAGTTTTTGTCTTGATGGTTCCATGGACATCGAGGTTTGGGTGCATTTGATTGATTCATCAGTAATTTGCTTAACCTCTGATCGGTTTCATGGACATCAGTGAGGTTTTAATGCATTTGATAAGTTCTGAAATAACCAGTTAATGTTTTATTTACTTTTGGATTAGTTCCATGAACAGTGGAGGAGTGTTTTGTCTGTCATCTTTTCCATGAACACTGGTGATTGGTCCTGTGAACTCCAACAGAGTTTCTTTTATTTCTAACATGTCTTCACTGTGTCACATGTCGTATGAAACTCAACTGTCTGAAACAAGTTTTAACTCAGGAATGTTGCATTTTGTTATGTCAAGAGGCCTGCGAACCACTTCAAAAAGGGTTACAGCCTCATGGGTATAAAACATCAGTTTTTTTTTTAATTAACTTGGTTGTTTCGAAACTTCTCTTTATTTACGATAAATATAAATCATACTGCTGTTAATATTATTTATAATTCTTTTCAAGTTCCATTATGCCTAATGACGTTTTGTGTGCCAAGTCGAATAATTTGTTTTTCTTAATATCGGCTTTTCTCTAACCTGAAACTTACCTTTATTTAGGAAAAAACATTCATACTTTTAAATCAATATAAAATATGTTGATACTTTAGTAAAAATATGTATCATTAGTTTTTATGTTCTCTCTACTAGGAGAAACGTAACGAATATGATTGGATCTTCTGTACAAAGAAAGTAAAAGACATGCTCCAAGATATTTTTGTAGGTGTTAAAAGGGTGGACATTTTCTTTTATAAAAGGCATATCTGGAACTTGTGGTCTGTTTTTCATTCTAGTCATTTAAGAAATGCACAAGTTTTTTTTTGTTTTTTTTGGGGGGGTTGTATCCTGTCTATCTTTTAAGTTTTTTTTTCCTCAATAATATTTCTTGCTTTTATAGGATATGTCTGTAGAAACATTGTTAGATCATTTTAAATAAAGTATAAATACTTGTAATTAGGTCTGAACATTCGACAAACAATGTCAGAGTTTATTAATTTCAAGGGGTTATGTTAACTTATTGAGAGTTCACTTCTGAGTTTGGTCATGTTTTTAAAAAGTGCTATTTTCACTTCTAGTGTCCTCTCAAGGAATTAAATTTTTTTTCTTGTATTACTGCTTATGTTCATAAGACCATTGTAGAAAGTCTAGTGAAATCTAAGACAAACTGTTGAAATGTTTTGGTTACCTTATAGTGTTTACTTCAATTGCAACCTAGTCTATAATAAAGAACAACCCTTTGGTAGAGCTGTGTGTATCGGAGCTGGAAGCTTAGGTTCGATTTCATGTGATACTGAAAATATTCTCCATACTGTATGCTGTTAGTGGATTATAAGAGTAACAGTAAATACCTTAATATGGGTGCTACTGACTGCTTGCCTCTTCTGAATAGTTCAAAATTATGGATGACCATGAATAAAAGAAACGAAGATTTCGCTACATTTGGTTTTGGAAACTAAATTAGATGTAACATGCACTTGTATATATAGTTGTCATTTGTATATGGTAAACTGCACATAACATTAATTTGATTTTTAAGAAAAAAGTTTATTATAATGCATCTAAACAATTTTATATAGAAGAAATTAACAATTATTCAGGGTTTGTAAAGCCATAATGTGCAAATGTTGCAACCGTGTGCCATTTTTTAGGAACCATGTAGGTTCATGCTAATAAAACATAATAAAATAATTGATAGCTTACCACTTATTAAACTGTGTTCCATGGATTCCACTTCCATTTAAATACTGGTGTTATTAGCAGTATAAAAGTTCCTTTTAGATCTGTGAAAGGAAGACACACCGTTTAATGTCAGGATTTGTTAAACGTGTACGTGAAGTAAATAGGAAATATAACATACATTCAAACCTGCTACGTTGTAAAACAGTTTTATTTTTGAGAGAGGGGGGTCAAACTGAACCTAGAATGTGTGGAAGAAACCTACTACATTGTAAAACAGTTTTATTTTTGAGAGAGGGGGGGTCAAACTGAACCTAGAATGTGTGGAAGAAACCTACTGCGTTGTAAAACACTTTTATTTTTGAGAGATGGGGGGTCAAACTGAACCTAGAATGTGTGGAAGAAACCTACTACATTGTAAAACAGTTTTATTTTTGAGAGATGGGGGGTCAAACTGAACCTAGAATGTGTGGAAGAAACCTATTGCGTTGTAAAACAGTTTTATTTTTGAGAGATGGGGGGTCAAACTGAACCTAGAATGTGTGGAAGAAACCTACTGCGTTGTAAAACAGTTTTATTTTTGAGAGATGGGGGTCAAACTGAACCTAGAATGTGTGGAAGAAACCTACTACATTGTAAAACAGTTTTATTTTGAGAGATGGGTCAAACTGAACCTAGAATGTGTGGAAGAAACCTACTACATTGTAAAACAGTTTTATTTTTGAGAGATGGGGGGTCAAACTGAACCTAGAATGTGTGGAAGAAACCTGCTGCGTTGTAAAACAGTTTTATTTTGAGAGATGGGGGGTCAAACTGAACCTAGAATGTGTGGAAGAAACCTACTGCGTTGTAAAACAGTTTTATTTTTGAGAGATGGGGGTCAAACTGAACCTAGAATGTGTGGAAGAAACCTACTGCGTTGTAAAACAGTTTAATTTTTGAGAGATGGGGGGTCAAACTGAACCTAGAATGTATGGAAGAAACCTGCTGCGTTGTAAAACAGTTTTATTTTGAGAGATGGGGGGTCAAACTGAACCTAGAATGTGTGGAAGAAACCTACTGCGTTGTAAAACAGTTTTATTTTTGAGAGATGGGTCAAACTGAACCTAGAATGTGTGGAAGAAACCTACTGCGTTGTAAAACAGTTTTATTTTGAGAGATGGGGGTCAAACTGAACCTAGAATGTGTGGAAGAAACCTACTGCGTTGTAAAACAGTTATTTTGAGAGATGGGGGTCAAACTGAACCTAGAATGTGTGGAAGAAACCTACTGCGTTGTAAAACAGTTTTATTTTTGAGAGATGGGGGTCAAACTCAACCTAGAATGTGTGGAAGAAACCTACTACATTGTAAAACAGTTTTATTTTGAGAGATGGGGGGTCAAACTGAACCTAGAATGTGTGGAAGAAACCTACTACATTGTAAAACAGTTTTATTTTTGAGAGATGGGGGGTCAAACTGAACCTAGAATGTGTGGAAGAAACCTACTGCGTTGTAAAACAGTTTTATTTTTGAGAGATGGGGGGTCAAACTGACCCTAGAATGTGTGGAAGAAACCTACTGCGTTGTAAAACAGTTTAATTTTTGAGAGATGGGGGGTCAAACTGAACCTAGAATGTGTGGAAGAAATCTACTGCGTTGTAAAACAGTTTTATTTTTGAGAGATGGGGGGTCAAACTGAACCTAGAATGTGTGGAAGAAACCTACTGCGTTGTAAAACAGTTTTATTTTTGAGAGATGGGGGGTCAAACTGAACCTAGAATGTGTGGAAGAAACCTACTGCGTTGTAAAACAGTTTTATTTTTTGAGAGATGGGGTCAAACTGAACCTAGAATGTGTGGAAGAAACCTACTGCGTTGTAAAACAGTTTTATTTTTGAGAGATGGGGGGTCAAACTGAACCTAGAATGTGTGGAAGAAACCTACTACATTGTAAAACAGTTTTATTTTTGAGAGATGGGGGGTCAAATTGAACCTAGAATGTGTGGAAGAAACCTACTGCGTTGTAAAACAGTTTTATTTTTGAGAGATGGGGGGTCAAACTGAACCTAGAATGTGTGGAAGAAACCTACTGCGTTGTAAAACAGTTTTATTTTTTGAGAGTGGGGGTCAAACTGAACCTAGAATGTGTGGAAGAAACCTACTGCGTTGTAAAACAGTTTTATTTTTGAGAGATGGGGGGTCAAACTGAACCTAGAATGTGTGGAAGAAACCTACTGCGTTGTAAAACAGTTTTATTTTTGAGAGATGGGGGGTCAAACTGAACCTAGAATGTGTGGAAAAAACCTACTGCGTTGTAAAACAGTTTTATTTTTGAGAGATGGGGGGTCAAACTGAACCTAGAATGTGTGGAAGAAACCTACTGCGTTGTAAAACAGTTTTATTTTTGAGAGATGGGGGGTCAAACTGAACCTAGAATGTGTGGAAGAAACCTACTGCGTTGTAAAACAGTTTTATTTTTGAGAGATGGGGTCAAACTGAACCTAGAATGTGTGGAAGAAACCTACTGCGTTGTAAAACAGTTTTATTTTTGAGAGATGGGGGGTCAAACTGAACCTAGAATGTGTGGAAGAAACCTACTGCGTTGTAAAACAGTTTTATTTTTGAGAGATGGGGGGTCAAACTGAACCTAGAATGTGTGGAAGAAACCTACTGCGTTGTAAAACAGTTTTATCTTTGAGAGATGGGGGGTCAAACTGAACCTAGAATGTGTGGAAGAAACCTACTGCGTTGTAAAACAGTTTTATTTTGAGATGGGGGGTCAAACTGAACCTAGAATGTGTGGAAGAAACCTACTGCGTTGTAATGTAATTTTAATAGGTTTTTTCCAAGGATCTGTTTTGTCATTTGTTAAAGCTCTTTATGGCTGTATGGTGGAATCACTCTTGTATTTGTAATATTAGACCACATCAGAAGTGAAACTTGTTTCATCAAAACTGTTCTTTTTATACAATTTCATTTTTCTGTTGTATTAATTTGTCAAGAGACTGAGATGTTGTCTGTTCCATGGATTTTTATATAACGATCTTGTTCATGGTTTTCGAGGAACACAGAAGTAAACAGGAAGTGGAAGTTCAACTATGTTCCTTACACCAGATGTTCCACTACACACTTAGTGGTGCACCACAGTTATTGAAGTCTTTATATGCCAGAAGTGCTGGTCTCTGTTGTTCAGTTTTGGTTTTCTAAGTTGAATGGTGGAGGTTTCCAGTGTTTGTAGATTACTTTCATTAGTGGTAAAAAAATAATTTTAAACTGTTTGGGTGGCTGAACAGCGGTCTAACGTGTGCTTGAAGTATTTAGCAAACTTCAGAGTTTTAAACCTCCGATATTCTATGTAGTTCTTCTGAGCTCCCCTGGTGGTGTAATCAGTATATTCAAGTTGGGAACTTCCAAAGAGCCCCGCATGAGATTTAGTTTTATTGTTAAGGTAGCTTAGGAGTCAGTAAGTCAAATGTGTACCAGAGTTTATATAAAGTTCTGATCCGAACGTGTACCAGGGTTTATATGAGGTTCTGATCCGAACGTGTACCAGGGTTTATATGAGGTTCTGATCCGAACGTGTACCAGGGTTTATATGAGGTTCTGATCCGAACGTGTACCAGGGTTTATATGAGGTTCTGATCCGAACGTGTACCAGGGTTTATATGAGGTTCTGATCCGAACGTGTACCAGGGTTTATATGAGGTTCTGATCCGAACGTGTACCAGGGCTTATATGAGGTTCTGATCCGAACGTGTACCAGGGCTTATATGAGGTTCTGATCCGAACGTGTACCAGGGCTTATATGAGGTTCTGATCCGAACGTGTACCAGGGCTTATATGAGGTTCTGATCCGAACGTGTACCAGGGCTTATATGAGGTTCTGATCCGAACGTGTACCAGGGCTTATATGAGGTTCTGATCCGAACGTGTACCAGGGCTTATATGAGGTTCTGATCCGAACGTGTACCAGGGCTTATATGAGGTTCTGATCCGAACGTGTACCAGGGCTTATATGAGGTTCTGATCCGAACGTGTACCAGGGCTTATATGAGGTTCTGATCCGAACGTGTACCAGGGCTTATATGAGGTTCTGATCCGAACGTGTACCAGGGCTTATATGAGGTTCTGATCCGAACGTGTACCAGGGCTTATATGAGGTTCTGATCCGAACGTGTACCAGGGCTTATATGAGGTTCTGATCCGAACGTGTACCAGGGCTTATATGAGGTTCTGATCCGAACGTGTACCAGGGCTTATATGAGGTTCTGATCCGAACGTGTACCAGGGCTTATATGAGGTTCTGATCCGAACGTGTACCAGGGCTTATATGAGGTTCTGATCCGAACGTGTACCAGGGCTTATATGAGGTTCTGATCCGAACGTGTACCAGGGCTTATATGAGGTTCTGATCCGAACGTGTACCAGGGCTTATATGAGGTTCTGATCCGAACGTGTACCAGGGCTTATATGAGGTTCTGATCCGAACGTGTACCAGGGCTTATATGAGGTTCTGATCCGAACGTGTACCAGGGCTTATATGAGGTTCTGATCCGAACGTGTACCAGGGCTTATATGAGGTTCTGATCCGAACGTGTACCAGGGCTTATATGAGGTTCTGATCCGAACGTGTACCAGGGTTTATATGAGGTTCTGATCCGAACGTGTAGCAGGGCTTATATGAGGTTCTGATCCGAACGTGTAGCAGGGCTTATATGAGGTTCTGATCCGAACGTGTAGCAGGGCTTATATGAGGTTCTGATCCGAACGTGTAGCAGGGCTTATATGAGGTTCTGATCCGAACGTGTAGCAGGGCTTATATGAGGTTCTGATCCGAACGTGTAGCAGGGCTTATATGAGGTTCTGATCCGAACGTGTAGCAGGGCTTATATGAGGTTCTGATCCGAACGTGTAGCAGGGCTTATATGAGGTTCTGATCCGAACGTGTAGCAGGGCTTATATGAGGTTCTGATCCGAACGTGTAGCAGGGCTTATATGAGGTTCTGATCCGAACGTGTAGCAGGGCTTATATGAGGTTCTGATCCGAACGTGTAGCAGGGCTTATATGAGGTTCTGATCCGAACGTGTAGCAGGGCTTATATGAGGTTCTGATCCGAACGTGTACCAGGGCTTATATGAGGTTCTGATCCAAACGTGTACCAGGGTTTATATAAAGTTCTGATCCAGGACATGTAAGTAAAGGATGCGGTGACAGAAGAAATCCCTCGGTTTTTAGTGTAGAACCCAGGGAACCTTCAGTAAAAACTCACCTTGAAAATGATGTTTTCAAGTGCACGTGCATCGGGAGATATAAAGAGGATGTGTGGTGGTGGTGAATAAGAGCTCGCTATTTATTAAGGACCACGCGTGTTTTCTGTATGAATGTCCACTCTAGAACCAGGTGAAAAACTGATGAAATACAATAGAAACACCTTCAAGAATAATGTACTAAAAAAACTTCCATTATACGTGGGCCTGGTGGTCTGCGAGTGTAAAAACGACACAGCATGGTTTAAAGTCCATTAATTAAGCCTTACATAAACGACGAGTGATGGAGTTGTCACGGACCTTAGAGTTGATTGTAAAACACGAGCTTTAGTCCACTATCCCGGTGAACAATCTCGAGTTAGTTTTATTTTTGTTATTTGTTGTTTATTCTAGTTTGAATTTGTGTTTCCGTAATTATAATTACCTGTAATCCGGATGTTGTTTTAATTAGTATGAAAATTCCAATTATTTGTAATGTATGTGAAATGTTATGTTCAACATTAGTCATGACATGTAACGGATTTGATATTTACATTATTTTATATACATACAGATAGTTCAAGTGAATAGAATAAAACCTGAAAATTATGACCTGACCGTGAGACGTGGTGTCTTTTAATTGGGTCATTCTACACGTGGATCACTGACTACGTGTTCACAGTACATTTCGAATGAGTTAGGCGGTTTGAAATTCGAAACGCAATTCTTTTCCTTAACAACAGTAGTTTTGCATGTAGTGCTAACGTAACACGTTCATTACTGGTTATCCTAATACATAAGTCTGTTTCCAAGGTAACACGAGTAATTCGTACTGATTTTTTAAATTTTTTTACAAAGCTGTAGTACACATTGATCCCTGTAGATGGTGCGACTTAAACGTATTGACGATTGGAAATGCAGTAAACACAAAATATAGTTTATCTTTTTAAATTGTGTTTCGTGATGGTTGCTTGATTGTTTTTAAATTTCGCCCAAAGTTTCACGAGGGCTATCTGCTTTAGCCGTCCATAATTTAGCAGTGCGAGACTAGAGAGAAGGCAGCTAGTCATCACCACCTACCGCCAACTGTTCGTCTACTCTTTTATCGACAAATAATGGGATTGACCGTACTTTATAACGCCCTCACGGCTGAAAGGGCGAATATGTTTGGTGCGACGAGGATTCGAACTGGCGACCCTCAGATTACGTGTCGAGTGCCTTAACGGTCGGGCCTGTTTTCGTGATGGGGAAAAAATAGCCACACAGTTATTAGAATATATTGACTTAGCGGTTAATAGATTTAAAAATTATATTTTAAAACTTTATAATTGACAATCTTCTGATTATATATCTGTTATATATCTATATTTTATGTATTAGATTCGTAACCTCTCTTACTTACAATGTTGAAGGGAATAAGGACAATAAGAACAATAGAGAACTTCATTATTGTTTTTGTGGTTTGGTCTGTGTATCGAAGGGTCCAGGGTTCGAGACATATTTTTCACTTTAAGCTGCGAATTCATTAGGGTAGTTCCCATTATTTGACGAAAAGCGTCACTTAAAGCTTTTGTTGTGATGGTTACTGGTTGCTGGTGGCTCATTCTCTTTCCTCCACCACCCGCTGGTACAGCAGTAAGTCTACGGTTTTACAACGCTAAAATCAGGGGTTCGATTTCCCTCGGTGGACTCGACAGATAGCCTGATGTGGCTTTGCTGTAAGAACACACACACACTCTCGTCTATTCAGTAGTTCATGTTGCCCACGTGCACATTGAGTACCATCGAAGTTGACAAGTCCAATTCCAACTTCCTTAAAAATATCTGTTTTTGATATTAATAAAAATAATAAATATATCTGAAGTTATCGAACTCTGTTATGTCATCACTGTCTGTAATTCACTTAGTATTTCAATATTCGTACCATAATTTCCAGTTTATTCGTATCACCTTCAAACAAATACAAGTCGCTCTCGGTCTGTTTTGGCCGAGGCTCAGCAAAGCCACGTGGTTGGGCAGCTCTATTTGTAATCTGAATGTCGCGGATTCGAATCCACGTCACACCAAACGTGCTCCCCCTTTCAGCCGTGGAGGTGCTATAATGTGATGATTAATCCTAATATTCGTTGATAAAAGAGTATCCCAAGCGTTGGCGGTGAGTGGTGATGACAAGCAGCTTCCCTCTAGTCTTATCCCGCTAAATTAGGGATAACTAGCGCAAATATCTCTCGTTTAGCTTTTCGCAAAATTCAAAACAAACCATTCTTGTATGCGTTATAGAATTTCAGCCCTCACTTGTTTGTTTTTGAACAAATTCACTTTGGGCTATCCGCTGTGTCCACCCCGGGGAATCGAACCCCGTCTTTTAGCGTCGTAAGCTCATAGACTTGCCCGCTATTCTATCGGGCGACTCGATTATAGTACCCACGAGATGTGGAAGGATGGTATTGACCAGTTACCTTCCCTCTAGTCCAGCACGTCAAAATTAGAGACGGCTGGTACAGATATCTCTGGAGAAGCTTTGTGTGGAAGACAACGACATCATTATGGATCGAGACATGCATTCTGTTAACGTTAAATAAATGTTGATTTTGACGTAAAATTCATTGAGGTACTAAATCTATTAAACGAAAGTAGGCGGCGTGTAACATGTAACTACTACATAATACCGCCATACTGAGATGGATAATTAAAAGTATTATAATATTATATATCAAACAATTTGATAAATCTTTCTTGTGTAGGTTCTATCGAACCCCTGCTATACCGTTGTTTGTGTAATGTTTTCTCCAGCGCATCTGGTTCGGTTTCTGAAAACCTCGTGTCCAGTGCGTAAAGTTAACATAGCATGTAAAGCCTAAAGACGACATTTTTGTACAATTACTGGAAAACCTAATGTGTACAGAAATATTACCGTGTCCCACGGTTGATCAGTGGTCAGTTTACGGACTAACAACGCACGACACAGGGCTCCAATCCAGGTGGTGGGCAGAATATGTGTAGATTTGAACTAAGAAAAACACAATTCCTTCATATCATTAAATTAAAAAGTTAATACGTGAAAGTAAACTAAATTTGAAAGAAACCAAACATTTATTCACATAATGGGCAGAGGGTTGAGGCGTTCAACTCATAATGTGAGGGTCGCAGGTTTGAAACCAAACATTCACATAATGGGGTTGAGGCGTTCAACTCGTAATGTGAGGGTCGCAGGTTTGAATCCCCGTCTCACCAAACATGCTTGCTTTTCACCCGTGGGGACATTATAATGTGACGATCAATCCCGTTATTCGTTGATAATTAGTGATGACTAGCTGTCTTCCCTCTAGTCTTACACTGCTAAATTAGGGACAGATAGCGCAGATAGCCCTCGTGTAGTTTTGCGCTAAATTCCAAAAACAAACATTAAATGAATGCAACAGTATTTTGTCTAACTGTACGATTAGTGTCTAACAAGTCCAGACAAACTGTTGACGCTACAGACTTTACAATACAAAACCCGTGATTAGAGCTGTTGGATGCTGCTCAAACGATGCGAATACGTCAGAGTGCAACGTCACTTCCAGACGAATAATGGAAGTTGCAACGTAACGTTGCCACAACGTCCTAATTGGTCACATTTTTCTATTAAGTTGTCTAAACGTTATGAAAACGTCAAAATGCAGTCACTTCACAGGGAATAATCAATGTTGTTACGTAACATTGTGAAAACGTTGTGAAACATAACATTATATGCTGTAAATCAGTCATCAGAACGCACATTACACGGATACTTCACCGAACAAAGCCAGTAAATTATCTATTACTTGATCCAGTTTTCGGAATGCCATCATGGTCTCAGCGCTCTGTCCTTCGGGAGTAACCGAACGGCTGTAACAGATAATTGAACTGGGAGTTTAAATGACTTTACCGGATCCCCGCAAGTCTGGTAAAGCTGGAAACGAAGCCGAGAAAATCTGACTGAAGTATCTAAGCGAAGACAAGAAAATCTAACACTGGAGCGCGCAACGGCTGATTTGGAATGTGACTTACCAAGAGACCAGACATAAAGGAACTGTCCACAACTAATGAGAATAGCTTGAAACAGAGATGCATTTTTATGGGAATCTCTTACGATACAGATGTTCAGTGAAATAATGGACTGCCGAATGCTGCTCAATACAAGGGCTGATGTTAAGTTTTCGACACCAGAGGGCCTGCTTGGCTTCATTGTGCAGTATGGGGATGATGTATTTCCAAATCTGAGAGTTGGTCTGCAGATCTTACTGACTGTTACAACATCTATTGCCAGTCGTGGAAGGTCTTTTAGTAAGTTAAAACTTGTCCTGTCTTACCTGAGATCATCCGTGGGACACGAAAGATTGTCATCCTTGGCTTTGATGAGTGTGGAGCGAGAGATTACCGACAGCATACATTTTGAGGAAATAATTGATAAATTTGCAGCAGCAAAGACAAGAAGCATTTCTCTTTGAAGTTACATAATTACATACAAAGCATTATATCAAACCATTTCTTTTACTTTATGTTAACTTTTCAGGTTACTGTATCCAAAGTAATGTTTTAAGTTTTCGCAATGTTATATTTGACTATTATTTTAGTATAAAATAATTCTACATTAAATTTTTTATATGTATTCTTGTTTCTGATTTTGTCCTTCTCTGTTATTCAATTATATCTTCAAAGTATTATTGTTACATTAATTATTTCATTTTTTTCATCTCCTTCATTCCCTAAAACTACGCCACGAAATGCAGGTGTTCATGTTCTAAAAGGGGCCTGGCATGGCCAAGCGCGTAAGGCGTGCGACTCGTAATCCGAGGGTCGTGGGTTCGTTCCCGCGTCGCGCTAAAACATGCTCGCCCTCCCAACCGTGGGGTCGTATAATGTGACGGTCAATCCCACTATTCGTTGGTAAAAGAGTAGCCCAAGAGTTGGCGGTGTGTGGTGATGACTAGCTGCCTTCCCTCTAGTCTTACACTTCGAAATTAGGGACGGCTAGCACAGATAGCCCTCGAGTAGCTTTGTGCAAAATTCAAAAACAAGCAAACAAACAAACTCATAAATTTCCGGGAAAGTATGACGGATCCCCTTAAGGCTTACATTTTGTCACGAGGGGGCGCGAAAACTGACTTTGTCCCCGGGCGCTGAAAACCTTAGCCTAACCCGCAGCTCATGTCAAGGCGCAATTTGAAACGCCCGCTGAGTACAACGTGTGTTTGCAAATGTTTATCAACTTGACAGGTGAAAGATAAGAAATGTAAGTTTGTTTGAAGGTATCTAACCCTAAATTTCCTGGAACATTTTCTAAGGTGCATTTATAACATACTAACATGAATGATTGCGTACATACAATCAAATATTCTCTTCAAAAAAAGAAACGCAAAAGGCAAAATTTGAGACAAATTGTCAACAAGTTTATTCCGGGTAGTTCTGTATGACATGTGTGAAACATTGCACATTCACTGTTGAACATCCAAAGTTTGCAAAGGCGAAGTCCACGCTCACTAGGTGAGGTTTAACGTCATTCAACGTCAATAACAAGTATGCCCCCCGTGAGCATCAATAATTGCTTGGCATCTCCTGCCCATGGAAGCGATGAGATGACGAATCACATCCTGTGGAATGGCTGTCCACTCATTCTGCAAAGCTGCTGCAAGCTGAGGTAGAGTCTGCGGTTGAGGTTGTCGCCGTCGCAGACGTCGGTCCAAGTCGTCCCAAAGATGTTCGATGGGGTTAAAATCTGGTGATCTGGAGGGCCAGGGAAGAACGTTGATGTTGTGGTGTTTCGAGAAGACAGTGGTGAGTCGGGCTGTGTGAGGACGGGCGTTGTCATGTTGAAAAACGTCGTTGACGTTCACCATGATGGGTTGCACATTGGGCCTAAAAATCTCGTCGACTGTTGCGTACGGTCTGATCGGAAATCCTACGTAGCCCTGGTATGGTTGAGGCAGTAGACGTCGCAGTGGTGGTCCTATCCCGAAGGTGACGTAACCGGATGTAGCGATCTTGTGCGGGCGTGGTCACACGAGATCTGCCAGATCATGGACGGTCACAAGTTGATCCATGTTGGTGGTTACGATTCCATAGCCTTGTGATGGTACTTGGGTGGACATTCACAGCTCTGGCAACATCTGATCGAGATTCGCCTACTTCCAAACGACCAATGGCGTTGTTGCGTTGTGCTTCAGTCAGTCTTGGCGTAATTGTATTGCGTGTCGATGGCTTAACACTGAGCTATGGAAACCGAGAACCCGTCACTTTTATAGGGATTTTGCACATGTTGCACTTGCAGAACATGCAGGTCTCTCAAACAAATTTATTGGACACGAATGCGTTTTGGCGAAAAATCCGATGTTTTCCTCCGTTTTCAAAGTGCACAACTTTTATTGTCATTTTGGTCTGACAATCAGTGCCTTAACACGTGTAACATCACATACTCTGAGCTTGTAACGTTATTACATATATTTCTCTTTAAAATAACAAAAATATCCATTTTGCGTTTCGTTTTTTGAAGAGTATATTAGTAAAACAGTTTTTGCGTTAACGATCAATTTTATGTTTATCAGCTACGTAAATCAAACGTATATATAAGAGATAACACGCATATAGAATATGTAAGTATAATAGACCACACCAACACCATAAGAAAGCTTTTTCATTAAAATTATCAGAACAAGTGAAGAAATATCAAATGGCGAATAACTGTGACCATTAGAAACTATGATCCTACACCTATCAGTATTATGGACTATTTCATGTGAGTTATTAACACATTATGAGTTTGTGATGCATCTGTGCTTGCACTTGTATTGAACTAGTACTGAATTAAACGTTAATATCCTTGCACCTATGTTATTTATAATCTGTATGTTGTATCAAAAGGTTTAATATGTAATATAATCCTATTTTAAATGTTAAATATGTCTCGTCTTTTCCAACTTAGTTTATTTCAAAACAAGTTCCCATCGCTCGTTCAATCTCCATATTTGTGTTTGTGGCTGGTAATGAAAGACCTACCTCGTGTTTCCCCACAAAACTGTTTAGTTAGCTGTTTAAAAAACGCGTTTAAAAACAACAGCATTGCTTTCGAAAACACACTACTTTAATTATCTTAATACAAAACATGGACACATCAATTCATAAATTCGCCAACAATCATCATCGTAGGTTATGGAAGGTTTGAAAAAGGCACCAGTTTGTTAACGAGTGTTTTTGATGTTTAAATACGTCACATTTAACGGTTGAGTCACGACCGAATTCTGTTTCAAATCCCATAGTTCACGTAGAAGAAGAAATTCAAACGCACGTATTTTACTACAGTTTACTACAGTAACACTAACAGTTTTTACAAGACGCAAGTCTGATCTACTTCTGTAAAACGTTTTCGCGGATCTCGATAAAGCTTCACATAAATTCCCGACGCTTTGCTTAACTTTATTGTTTTTGATAAATGTCGGTAGGAAGAAGAGAAAATACGGCACCATTACTCGCATCTTGATCCGTCTACGGATGAGAAAATACGCCACCATTACTCGCATCTTGATCCGTCTACGGATGAGAAAATACGCCACCATTACTCGCATCTTGATCCGTCTACGGAAGAGAAAATACGCCACCATTCCTCGCATCTTGATCCGTCTACGGATGAGAAAATACGCCACCATCACTCGCAGCTTGATCCGTCTACGGATGAGAAAATACGCCACCATTACTCGCGTCTTGATCCGTCTACGGATGAGAAAATACGCCACTATTACTCTATCTTGATCGTCTACGGATGAGAAAATACGCCACCATTACTCGCATTTTGATCGTCTATGGATGAGAAAATACGCCACCATTACTCGCATCTTGATCCGTCTACGGATGAGAAAATACGCCACTATTACTCTATCTTGATCGTCTACGGATGAGAAAATACGCCACCATTACTCGCATTTTGATCGTCTATGGATGAGAAAATACGCCACCATTACTCGCATCTTGATCCGTCTACGGAAGAGAAAATACGCCACCATTACTCGCATCTTGATCCGTCTACGGAAGAGAAAATACGCCACCATTACTCGCATCTTGATCCGTCTACGGAAGAGAAAATACGCCACCATTACTCGCATCTTGATTCGTCTACGGAAGAGAAAATACGCCACCATTACTCGCATCTTGATCCGTCTACGGAAGAGAAAATACGCCACCATTACTCGCATCTTGATCCGTCTACGGAAGAGAAAATACGCCACCATTACTCGCATCTTGATCCGTCTACGGATGAGAAAATACGCCACCATTACTCGCATCTTGATCCGTCTACGGAAGAGAAAATACGCCTCCATTACTCGCATCTTGATCCGTCTACTTTTTGACAAATGAAATTCCTTACAGACGTGACCTGGTTTTATGTTTACTCATCTCTTTGTATTCTAATGAGATATTACAGGATGTAGAAATTAGCCCGCAAAACTGGGGCTTATAAAGCAAGTAATTTATTTGAAGGTTTATTAGTGACCTAAATCTAGAGGATATATGAGTTATCATGGCCACCAGTAACACAAACGAATGGGCTACGCTGCACTTCAAAGATGGTTTGATCTTTCTAACTTACCCCTTCTTGCTTTATACGTTTCACAATACAAGAAATACATGACTCTGTAGGATTATTTAGGCTTCCCTGTCTTACTTATTAAGAAAGTTGAATGGAATAGAAAGCACGGTAAAACAGACTTCAGTCTCGGTTTTCGGTTGAAAGAGCTCCCTCTGTAACCTGGCTCGAGATTAAGGACGGTTAATCTTACATATCTGACCCTTGTGGAGACGTTAAAGTTGAATATTCCGTTTCTACGTTATAGTAGTAAACTTAGCAATCTATACAGTTGAGTGATTGACGTGTGTGCGCCACATTGAAATTAGAAGTGTGGACGACGTCAGCATGTGCAGAAGGAAGAGGGTGACAATGGTAACATTTATTGTAAAGTGGGAAAGCCATTTAGGGAATGGATGTGTAATTAATCAACACTCCTTCTCATACAGAAGTGTTTATGTGTTTAGGTTCTGTTTTTTTATATAGAGACCTAGAGTACCTGTGTCCTCACCCTATTGAGTTGCAGTACTTGTCTCTGACACACAGGTTTGGAAAGCGACACTACATCTGTTGGCTCTTACTGGAAAAGTCGATCATTTTGTGGGTTTGAATCTGATTATTTGACTAAAAATGTGTTTTGAGTTAGAGGCGTTCAGTGGGTGTCAAGTGCTGTAGAGTAGGCTTAACCTCGCAGTCAGATTAGTTCAGAAATATATGTATTTAACCTTACACGTGAGTAATCTAAGTAGGTCACTTTTCTGTTTTAATTACTTTACATACATACCATTACATTTAAGCTTTATAAACATGGTGCACTCAGGCCCGGCATGGTCAGGTGGTTAGGGAGCTCGACTCGCAATATGAGGCTCGCGGGTTCGAATCCCTGTTGCACCAAACATGCTCGTCCATTTAGCTGTGGAGGCATTATAAAGTTAGAATCAATCCCACTATTCGTTGATAAAAAGTAGCCCAACAGTTGGCGGTGGGTGGTGATGACTAGCTGCCTTCCCTCTAGTCTTATACTGCTAAATTAGGGACAGCTAGCACAGATAGCCCTCGTGTAGCTTTGCGCGAAATTAAAAAAAGAAACTGTTTATTCAAGTATTAAATATGACAACCAAAACAGAAACGTTTCGTATCTGAAACACGAGTCTTCCCCTGGTGTCAATAAATCGAAATGTTCAACTTGAAGTCAAAGGATATGCCTATTTAATAACAAGAACGTTTTTTTTTCTTTGAACCCTAAGAACCACATAGGTTCTCATGGTTTTTGTTTTAATCCAAAAGTAGTCGAGATATTCATGGCAATACAATATCAAAGATATTTGATACCTTCTAAAGGTTATTAGACTCACCAGTCATAACATCATCTTTTAAAACATCACAAAAGCTAAGAGTGTTTTGTTTTTCCTTCTACAAACAATCAGTTTTATATTTCAAGAGGTAAACCTTTTCTTACCTTACTTATGGACTTTTACTTTGCAGTGAGTACTGGTGTTATCTGTACTCACAATGAATGACATCCTTGTTGACAGTACCAAAAAACCTACCAGCTGTCGTGTCCTAACTAGAACAACAGAAAGCAGTGTTAAAAAGTTAAAGAATGAAAACTAGTTTCTCTGAAGTTGTTGTTAAAAAATTTATAAAAACAATAAAATAGAAAGCAACTGGAAGATAAAGAGACAGAGTCAAGACTTTATAGTGATGGATTTTTTAGTCTTTTCTTTCTTCGATTTTCTGGTTCTTTTGAGAAAATATTGCAAATTGAACAAGCCCCCTGATGGACATTGAAATATATCAAAGATTTATTGTTTTTCTGTTCCCTACTTTTTCGCGCTATTTTTATATTAAATTTTCCGCTTAAAAAGAAAGTAGACCAAGCAAAGATTCAACAGAAATAAAGCGTTATTTTTGCTGTAATGGACGTAAAGAAAGTTGAACTCAACCTTTCTCTGGTCACTTCTCACGTCAATGTGATTTTAAGTGTCCCTGCCATCTGTGATGATTTATTGAATTTAGAAAAAAGAAAAATACTTTCTTAGAATTTCGTTTGATTCTTGTTAAGCACAAAGTTACACAATGGGCTACTTGTTCTGTACCCATGAAAAGTACGAAATACAGTTTTAGCACTATGGGCAAATACTTAATAATATAGAGAAATGGTTGCTGTAGTTCTACCAAAATAGAAAACGTGCTTGCTGATATAATGCTTAACATGACTAATAATAAGCGATATTCAGTTACTAACATAACAACGTAGTGTTATAAATTTTGATACATTATAAACGTAACCATGAAGTGTTATGAATCAAATCTGGATATATTATAAAACTAACTTTAATGTGTTATAAAGCTAACACTGAAGTGTTATAAAGCTAATATTGATGTGTTATAAAGCTAACCGTCAAAACTACTTTGCATGAAGTAATTTTGAGTAAAATATAAATGGATCTGTGAGATGAGCCGTGTTTGCTCCCCAACTTTAATAGTTCAGTGTTAATCGTGCTGGGCAAAGCACAGAGAGCTTATAGTGTAAAAATGTTCTGCATTTCTAAAAGTTATATTTTCTTAAAATTTTTTGCTTGAAATTCAAAGCACCTTCGGTTTCTCCTCGTATAAAAACATTTATTTTTCGACGAAAAAATAACAACTCAAGCCACATTTTCAGAACAAATTGTTAGCACTAATTATAACACCTTCATACGCCCTATTTACTGTTTTTATATATTTTGCCTCTGAGTTACACCTTTGTAAAACATCTGATAACACGTTATGACATATTTTAATTATTACATTTCTACAAACAAACATGAAATCTTTAACAAGGACCGTTTCTGTAATTCAGTTCAGTGTTGATTAGGATATAATGGTAAACGTGTACGCCAGTTTTCACTGGACGTTCCTTGAAATATTTAAAAGACAGCAGCGCCAGCTGCGGCAGAACGTGGCGATGTAAGACCAAGGTTTGTGGATGTTCCAGCTGCTCTGTGTTGTTATTAGAATAAAGAATGTCTTCGACCTAGTCTCATCCTTCAATACAAAGTTGAGTTCATTCCAAACGACCCCTCCGTCCCTGAATGGTTGTTATGAGGCAGCGCAAACAAACACGAAGTGTGTGTGTGTATTTATGTGTTTTCTCTTATAGCGAAGCCACACTGGGCAATCTGCTGAGTCCACCGAGGGGAATCGAGCGCCTGCTTTTGTCGTTGTAAGTCCGTTGACTTATCGGTGTACCAGTGGGGGACTCAAGAAGAAGTAAAGACCTGCTTAAAATGTCCCCCCCCCAGATGTGACGTATATCCCACCTGCTACTGCACTTCCTAGTACAAAATAAAAACATTGTCTTAAGTTTCTCTCGCTAGCTTGTTGTGCATTATTTATAGTATTTGGTTTGTTTGAAGAAAAAAACCGACAAAATGTTTGTTGTAAGATCATAAAAACTAAGCTGTGAACACCGAACTTCAATCCCATATATAAAAACAGTGGCAGGAACTCTAAATAAAACAGTGGAACATAGAAAAAATACACTGTACCTTTTATAAATATATATGTCAGATCTTCATGAACGTATTTTAAGAAGAAATAACTCCAGTATTTCAGGATAATAAAACGGCATGTTTAGTAACAAAACGAACACACAAAAAGAGATTTGATCAGACAAAAATAGAAACGAACAATCCATGTGCAAAGAAATGACTTGGTATTTATATTTCTTGTTTGTCTAACGTTAAGTTCAACTGAGTTTTTAGTTTCCATAAGTGTTCCTAACAACCACAATCTGCTCGTCAGACAATATAATAAACGTAACTTTGATAACGGTTATATATTCAGTAGACATTATCTTAACAACTACAATCTGTCCATTAGACTACACAATAAATGTAACTGTGACAACGTTATATATTCAATACACAGTATCCTAACAACCTCAATCTGTTCATTATACTATACAATAAATGTAACTGTGACAACGTTATATATTCAATACACAGTATCCTAACAACCTCAATCTGTTCATTATACTATACAATAAATGTAACTGTGACAACGTTATATATTCAATACACAGTATCCTAACAACCACAATCTGTTCATTATACTATACAATAAATGTAACTGTGACAACGTTATATATACAATACACAGTATTCTAACAACCACAATCTGTTCATTATACTATACAATAAATGTAACTGTGACAACGTTATATATTCAATACACAGTATCCTAACAACCACAATCTGTTCATTATACTATACAATAAATGTAGCTGTGACAACGTTATATATTCAATACACAGTATCCTAACAACCACAATCTGTTCATTAGACCATACAATAAATGTAACTGTGAAAACGTTATATATTCAATACACAGTATCTTAACAACCACAATCTGTTCATTATACTATACAATAAATGTAACTGTGACAACGTTATATATTCAACAAACAGTATCCTAACAACCACAATCTGTTCATTATACTATACAATAAATGTAACTGTGACAACGTTATATATTCAATACACAGTATCCTAACAACCACAATCTGTTCATTATACTATACAATAAATGTAACTGTGACAACGTTATATATTCAATACACAGTATCCTAACAACCACAATCTGTTCATTAGACCATACAATAAATGTAACTGTGACAACGTTATATATTCAATACACAGTATCTTAACAACCACAATCTGTTCATTATACTATACAATAAATGTAACTGTGACAACGTTATATATTCAACAAACAGTACCCTAACAACCACAATCTGTTCATTATACTATACAATAAATGTAACTGTGACAACGTTATATATTCAATACACAGTATCCTAACAACCTCAATCTGTTCATTATACAATACAATAAATGTAACTGTGACAACGTTATATATTCAATACACAGTATCGTAACAACCACAATCTGTTCAATATACAATACAATAAATGTAACTGTTACAACGTTATATATTCAATACACAGTATCGTAACAACCACAATCTGTTCAATATACAATACAATAAATGTAACTGTGACAACGTTATATATTCAATACACAGTATCCTAACAACCACAATCTGTTCATTATACTATACAATAAATGTAACTGTGACAACGTTATATGTTCAATACAAAGTATCCTCTTATATATATTTGGTAGACAACCTTACAAAGGATGTTTTAAGGTATCGTATCCCAGTCAGTCTGATAAGCCTTGGTGTTGTGCGAAAGGCCTTGTCAGTAGCACTGGATATGACTAGTTTACATATTGTATTGTGTTTTTCGTATAATTAACTAATGTTGTTTTCTCTTGTTCACAGTTTCTGGTTCTTCGAATTATAAGAAATTTAATTGCAAAACAATAATAATAAGAAGAAGAAAAGAAAGGGTTAACGTAAAAATAAATAATCTAGTGTTATTACTTCATGTCTAAATATCTGATTTATTAACAACACAGACTTGCGACTTTAGACCTGGAATTGCCAGATGGTAAGAGTGCTCGACTCGCAACCTGAGGGTCACGGGCTTGAATCCCCTCATACTAAACATGCTCGCTCTTTCATCCGTGCTAGCGTCATAATGTTATGGTCAATCCCACTATTCATTGGTTGGTTGGTTTGTTTGGCTTTTATGGCGCAAAGTAACTAGGCTATTTACCAATTCATTGTTAAAAGAGTATTCCAAGGGTTGGCAGTGGTTGGTGATGACTAATTGACTTCCCTCTAGTATTACACTGCTAAATTAGGAACGGTTAGCTCAGATAGCCTTCGTGTAGCTTTGCGCAAAATTAAAAACACAAACAAACAAGTCTGATAATTTAAACTTTACAAAAGTTGTTTGGTTTTAATAACCGATGTACAATAATTCAGTCAAGCATATTTCGAAAATAATATTCATTTTTTTATCACGTAAGGATCTATTTCTTTTACAAATCGGGGAAAAAAACTCTTACTTGATCAAAATTTTATTTCTTTTACCCGAATGAAGATTTTTATTGTTATGTTTCGGTTCTAGGAATTCGATGAGTCTTTCACGTCGCGATTGGTCCAGAGAAATCTATTGGTAGTGGTTGTCAACATTTTAAGCCTAACAAGGTGTGACCCGGTTTCAATAAAAACGATTCACTTAACAAGTAAAAGTATATATGACATTTTATGGAAAAAAAATTATACGTGATGGATAAAAATGGATATTATGTTATCATTTTCAAATTTTGCGTACAGGAAACACTTTCAAGTCAATAAGACCATCGCAAGCGTGTGTAACTAGAAAACTGGCGGACACTTCACACAGTAACAAAAAACTGGCGATGTACTTTCTGGAACACTTAATTTTCGAACAGAAAACTACTGGTGTGGTCCTTGGACCACTTCACATCATGAGTCATCGTTCATGAAACTAATAATATAGTTCTGGACCACAGTTGTTATGTCTGTCTCATTCCAGACGGCTTGATGACACCTGGTGACACGTTTCGCCATTACTGGATATAGCAGATGAAGTATTAATGAAGATATCGAATGGAAGTGTATTTATCAGAAACGTTTTCCATTTCTCTTGTCTCCATATCTTGTTACAGATGCATCTGTGGAAATGGTGAGATGCCTGAATGGAGAAACCTTCACTGTTTCTTAAAGCTGAAGTATCGTTACAGGAAAACGTGTTTACTGCCATCTACACGACAGCGTGTTCACTATAGTCTCCAGGACTGTGTTTATTATAATTTACATGACTATGTGTTTATTATAATTTATATGACTATGTGTTTATTATCATCTACATGACTATGTGTTTATTATCACCTACATGACTATATGTTTATTATAACTTACATGACTTTGTGTTTATTATAACTTACATGACTTTGTGTTTATTATCACCTACATGACCATATGTTTATTATAACTTACATGACTTTGTGTTTATTATAACTTACATGACTTTGTGTTTATTATAATTTACATGACTATGTGTTTATTATAATTTATATGACTATGTGTTTATTATCATCTACATGACTATGTGTTTATTATCACCTACATGACTATATGTTTATTATAACTTACATGACTTTGTGTTTATTATAACTTACATGACTTTGTGTTTATTATCACCTACATGACCATATGTTTATTATAACTTACATGACTTTGTGTTTATTATAACTTACATGACTTTGTGTTTATTATAACTTACATGACTATGTGTTTATTATCACCTACATGACCATGTGTTTATTGTAACTTACATGACCATGTGTTTATTATAACTTACATGACTTTGTGTTTATTATAACTTACATGACTTTGTGTTTATTATCACCTACATGACTATGTGTTTATTATCACCTACATGACCATGTGTTTATTATAACTTACATGACTATGTGTTTATTATCACCTACATGTCTATGTGTTTATTATAACTTACATGACTATGTGTTTATTATAACTTACATGACTTTGTGTTTATTATAACTTACATGACTTTGTGTTTATTATCACCTACATGACTATGTGTTTATTATCACCTACATGACCATGTGTTTATTATAACTTACATGACTATGTGTTTATTATAACTTACATGACTATGTGTTTATTATCACCTACATCTCTATGTGTTTATTATAACTTACATGACTATGTGTTTATTATAACTTACATGACTTTGTGTTTATTATCACCTACATGACTATGTGTTTATTATCACCTACATGGCCATGAGTGTTTATTATAACTTACATGACTTTGTTTTTATTATCACCTACATGACTATGTGTTTATTATCACCTACATGACCATGTGTTTATTATAACTTACATGACTTTGTGTTTATTATAACTTACATGACTTTGTGTTTATTATCACCTACATGACTATGTGTTTATTATCACCTACATGACCATGTGTTTATTATAACTTACATGACTTTGTGTTTATTATAACTTACGTGACTTTGTGTTTATTATCACCTACATGACTTTGTGTTTATTATCACCTACATGACTTTGTGTTTATTATCACCTACATGACCATGTGTTTATTATAACTTACATGACTTTGTGTTTATTATAACTTACATGACTTTGTGTTTATTATCACCTACATGACTATATGTTTATTATCGCCTACATGACTATATGTTTATTATAACTTACATGACTTTGTGTTTATTATAACTTACATGACAATGTGTGTATTATAACTTACATGACTATGTGTTTATTATCACCTACATGACCATGTGTTTATTGTAACTTACATGACTATGTGTTTATTATAAGTTACATGACCATGTGTTTATTATAACTTACATGACCATGTGTTTATTATCATTAACTTCATGTGTCATTACATTTTTGATTTGACACCATGGACGTACCTTCGAAATAGACACATACATCTTACATTGTCGTAGACACGTGTATCCTTTATTTGAAATATACGTGCGCGTTTTCGTCTCTCAAACATTATTTTCGCATTTAGTAACACAAATATTCCACATAAGCAAAGTGTATTACTAACTTCAAAGTGCTCTAAGAAGTCTGTTTTCTGTAGTGTTATGATAGTCATAACACTACAGGTGTCCATGACTGAACTGCGATTATGTCCAGCGAACTCGAGACTCGCAGACTTAAGTCGCGCGCCCTAACTACAAGCTATGCCAGGTCTCGCTAATAATTGGCTATTACAAGCGTTTAAATTTACTATTTAGAACAGAGTTATACTGGTAATCAAAATAACGAAACTTAAGTTTTAAATCAATTTTACCCAGGACCAAAATAAATTAAGATTTAATTATGTTATTAAATTTAATTATGTTTCCTCCAATATTTTGTTTGTTTAGTTGGTTCGTTGGTTTTGAATTTGGCGCAAAGCTACGCGAGGGCTATCTGTACTAGCCGTCCGTAATTTAACAGTATAAGAGTAGAGGGAAGGCTAGTCATCACTACCCACCGCCAACTCTTGGGCTACTCTTACCAACGAATACTGGGATTGATCGTAACACTATAACGCCCCCACGGCTGAAAGAACGAGCATGTTTCGTGTGACGGGGATTCGAACCTGCGACCCTCGGATTACGAGTCGAGTACCTTAACCACCTGACCATGCCGGGCACTTTGTTTATTTAGAGGTAACTACAAACCTATACAAAGGACTATCTGTGTTCTAACATCGCGGGTATCGAAATCTGATTTATAGCAGTGTAATTCCTCAGACATTCTGCCATTCCTCTGGGGGGGGGGCTACCCCTAACAGATGGGAAATCTGATATCTTAAAGTCACTTATAATAGACGGTAGGCAGATACATAAGCGAACCTAGATTATCGGGGTCGCTGACATTAGACGGAATATAATATTGTAGAACATGTTTGTTCGTTTATATTACGTTTGGACATTTCTATTATTGTTGACAAGAGAAAGTTTAGTTGGCTACTGGTGAGTACATGTCTGGACATCTGGAATTTTTTCGATAGCTTGAGAAATAATTTTAGCAATATATAACGAGGGATGCACTGTAATGATTAATTATCGATTAGCTAGTTTAATCGATTTTTAGATCTTACTGTGATGAAAACTGATCGAACTAGTTTGGTTAGCCTTTTTGTCTGTTAGCGTCGGTTAGTCATTAAAGTTCAACATATTTAATATTATGCTCGCGAGGAAGGAGTGGAGATACGAGAACGTGTTTCACGTACGAGATGAGTTAGTAAGTGAAACTGTTGTGTTATCGTTCACTGTGAACTCAGGTCTGATAGTGAGCGCTAATTAAGCCAAGTTATAAACATATAGTCGAAGAACTAAACTGTTTTTGTTGTCATTAAGTGGACGTTATAGTATCTTGACTGTACAACCCAACAAAACCACCAACAGTAACCTTTGCAACATTAAAAATATAACGGTAAATCCAGGATCACTGAAGCCCCATGTTAAACAAGATAAGTTTTACATAAAATTTAAAGGATTTACATGAAACGAGTCGACTCGGGGTTAAGCCTGAGGGCTTCTAACGTTAACGATTGGGTTTCGATACCAATGATGAGCAAATCACAGAAAAGTTGATAGTGTAACTTTGACTTTAACAAACGAGAAATAACTTAAAACGTAACAATCGTACGTCAGGAGAATTCAGTGCTCAGAATTCAGAACTTTGATACCACAGAGGTCGCTTTACGATACATAAAACATTTACAAGTCACCATAACATTCGTGATTTTATTAACACAATTTTTACACCAGTTTTCCAGTAATTTACCAAATGTTTGTTACTTGTATCAGATCATCCCTTAAGTAATGTCTGATTTTAAGTTTAGAAAAAGGGAAGGAATTTCAAACACTTTTAATGTTATATTATTATTAATTACTTCCTGTCAGCGGTTCACAAGCTTCTGACTGTCACTTCTGTAACATACTTAGGGTTTGGAGGAAAACAATGTAGAGAGGGTAGTTTTGACATCTTCATGTGTTACAAGCTGTTTACCATCAAGATAGTTCTGTAAACATCAGAATGGATGATAATCAGATGGGACAAGGTCTGCAGAATAATGAAGATGTGGAAGTTTTTCCAGTCTAGATCTTCAGTCTTTACAGATGTGATCCTTGCTGTATGGGGCCATAAAGCGCTCAAACTGCAGACAGTAAAAGTCTGATGTAATTGTTACATTGAGTGACAGCAACTCAAAGTGGATCACACCAACAATATTCTAACAAATGCTTAACAAGACTTTCCTAGGGTGGAGGTCCATTTTGGGCTGTGCTTTAGCCAGTTTACCCACACTGAGCTATTGTCTGCGGAACTTAACATTGTTATAATATATCCACTTTTAACATGTCCGAAAAAGTGAGTTGCGTTCACTAGAGTGCAGAGAAGTGCAAATGTCCACTCTTTCCCTAAGGTTGGCTTCTGTCAGATCATGAAGGAACCATTTTCCAACTTTTTAAACCACCTTCCACATTTTCTTTCATAGACAGACTCCGAACCATAAACACCTTGAATGTTTCGTGTAGTTTCTACTGCACTATTACCTTTTCTAAACTCATAAAACATTATATGTCTAATGTGCTCCTCAGACACATTTATCTTCATAAGGGTTTATTTGATTAATGATCTGAAAAAGTGGAGTTGGGTTAGTTTCTTTTATTTGTCTGAACATTTTTATACACGTCCTACTCTCTATTCTAGCCAATAAAACCTTCTACAAAGACAGAAATAATGATGCACTTTCTGTATTAAATTTTCGGACATTACTTATGGGATGAACTGATACATAACTGAAAAACCGTAAAAAAATGTTTTTCATTAAATTGAGCTGACATCACCTATAGTTCCTAAAGACAGTATCTTACGTAACAGTACCATTTTATAGAATACTTGTAGAGCTTTCAAAATTCCCACAAGAATCAGATGGATGGATGTGTAGGACAGTAGACTGTCAGAAGATTTCTAGTAATATCAGTGTAAAGAACTGTTTTTTAACCTCTGAAAGGCAGTTAACCCGACATGAGAGATCAACACAAGTGATCACAACTCATGAGATTATCACCTAGTGCATCAACCTGAAGGTGGCGGCGCTGTGAATGCTCGCGTAACGTTGAATTGTTTGTTTGTTTGTTTGTTTAGAATTAAGCACAAAGCTACACAATTGGATATCTGTGCTCTGTCCACCACGGGTATCGAAACCCGACTTTCAGTGTGTAACTCCACAGGCATACCATCGTGCCACTAGGGGGGGGCCCGTAACGTTAAAAACAAAGTATTTTGTACTAAACATGATCTTTTCACAGCAAAAAATCGAGGCTTGGATTTTAACATTGTATATCCGTTAAATTATCGCTGACTCACCAGGGGACTTATATTTTTTAAATTTTATTAATCTCTGATTTGTTTTACATTTCTAAAATAAGAAGTGTATTTATTTGTTGTTTTTTCCAGTTTTGTATTTATTTGTTGTTTTTTCCAGTTTTTGTATCTATTTGTTGTTTTTTCCAGTTTTGTATTTATTTATTGTTTATCCAGTTTTTGTATTTATTTGTTGTTTTTTCCAGTTTTTGTTAGACCTAAGATATCCTTCTCGACATCTGAATCTTTTTTCTTTTTTATCTCAAACATAATGTGTTAAATTAAGTCACGAGCAGCGCTGTGATTGGTTGTTTGACACCTTAAGTTCCCACAAGACCAGTGGTAATGCTGAAATCAGGTTGTTTCTGTCATGTTTAGTGTTTTAAATAGTCCTGCTACTATTAAATGTAATTTTCACGAGCTACTTTTGTTTACATTACGATTTATTGAGCTATTATTATTGTTTTTTGAATTTCGCGCAAAGCTACACCAGGGCTATCTGCGCTAACCGTCCATAATTTAGCAGTGTAAGACTAAAGGGAAGGCAGCTAGTAATCACCACCCACCGCCGACTCTTAGGCTACTCTTTTACCGAAGAATAGTGGGATTGACGGTCACATTATAACACATCCACGCCTGAAACTGCAAACATGTTTTGAGTGATGGGATTCGAATCCACGATCCTCGGATTACGAGTCGAGCGCCTTAACCACCTGGCCATGCCAAGCTAATATTTATTACGTTTGTAAGAGCGTAATCATGTGTGTGCGTGCGTATTTATTAAGATGGACACGACTTGCTGTAAGATGACCTACTTCATTTTTCCCTCTACGAATCAAACAGCAACATTTGAAGTCACGTGGGCTTCCAGGAGGTGTTTTACCTCTTCAGTGCACTAAGTTAGAAACTGCGCATGTACCGTGCGATAAATAAGGTACCCAGAAATGCGTGATTGGATGCATGTTGAATATACGAAAACACAGTCTACATGTAATGAGCCAAGAAGATTGTCACTTGTTTACCTGTTCATAAGGCTGAGTTCGGTTTCACCCAGAAACAAGCGGTTAGGTTTAACATCGCATGCGATAACTTTTGAACACACAGAGTACACACAGAAAGTGGCTGACGATGCCAGATGAACAGTCGTGTGTTGTACCCGTCCAGGTAAGTCTCCGATTTCCTGGTATTGTTCCTGTTAAACATTTTGTCGGACTCCAGAAGGCGTGACAAGGAATAGTGAAATACGGGTTGGTTGATTCAGTGTCCTAGTTTAACATCTAATTTGATTGGAACTTAAAACGTTTAATCATTTTGTCCATCTCGATAGAAGCAGAGATCTTTACTAAATTAAAATTGGCACAAACTTTAGTCCAGTCATACGTCTCATCTGTGGAGATAAATCTTTCTGTAGCTTTTAACACTCGTACACTGTCGCAACTTGTAGGTCTACGCTACAAACGAAAACTAACGTTAAACAGACCAACATACTTGTACAAGGTAATACACTAAGTCCTATATCTAACACAGATCCAAGTACTTAAAAAGAAAAAAACATCGCCTATCAATTCTATATCTTAAAATAACCCTTCAGTCTTTACCGTTATCTCGTGTTTATAATCCAGTTTCGAATCTGTGAGAAGTACTTGACATCAACTTAGAATTTTCTAGGCGTTCTGCGCCCTCTAACTTACAAGAAGATTAAAATTCAGGTTACAAGAATAGATAAAACGAGCCAATTTTGCTAGTTTTTTGCAGGAATATAGGATATACAGCTAATTAGTAAAGTCTGGTATTAAGCCTACACAGTTTACTGAAAAAACACATCACCTGAATGTATCCATTTACTACCATCTTTCAACCTTAACAATTCGTTCGTAATGTCAGTGACTGACTCTCTGTTTTCATAACCAAAAAACATTGAACGTTAAATACGATACTGTCCTCTTATGGAAGGCGTACATCAAAAACATTATATGAAAGCTAATTCCCAAACCTAATCTAGCTCAGTTTAACGTTATTTAATGGATAATGTAATATATTTATCTCTGTTTCTTTTAATGCAAAGCCGTCACACCAAACATGCTCGCCCTTTCAGCCGTAGGATCGTTATAATTCGACGGTCAATCCCACTATTCGTTGATAAAGAGTAGCTCCAGAGTTAGCGGTGAGTGGTGATGACTAGCTGCCTTCCATTTAGTCTTACACTTCTAAATTAGGGACGGCTAGCGCAGATAGCCCTCGTGTAGCTTTGCACGAAATTAAAACAAAACAAAACAATTGAATACAAAGCGGCATAACATATGCGAGTGACATCTGGCGGTTGGATCATGTCGCATATTCCAAACTAAGGACTTTCTGTACGTTTGTCGATGAGACGCGACATCTCTAGAGGATACATTATCATAGATTGTTTGTTTTCTCAAAATAACGACAGGTATACGGCTAAAGTTTTATTTCGTCATCACTGTTCTCATTACGTCACTGTTGGTTTTATTTAGTAATCTTTTGATAGTATTCACCATGATTCTTAATACCAAATACATCAGCTCGGTAAATCGTAAACAACATTGAGTCTTAACCTGACGTATTAAAAACTGAAAATCTAGTGTAGTATTAATAACTGATAACCTAATGCAGTATTAATAACTGATAACCTAATGCAGTATTAATAACTTATAACCTAGTGCAGTATTAATAACTGTTAACCTAGTGCAGTATTAATAACTGATAACCTAGTGTAGGCGTTATGAAATAATATGATAATATATGTACATTATTTGTAACCAAATGTCGTATAATCAACGTATGTTTTCAGAACGTAAGATGAGAACATTTTAAAGTTATTATTTCGTGTAATGTGTAATGAAATCTGGTAATTCCGACTAGAAATATTCATTAAGAAACAAAAGAAAGATATTATTCGTTTCTTACTAAGCCTATTCGAGTAACATCTACCTATCATTGTAAGTAACTGTAGATATCGAGTCTGCGCAGATAAAATACTTCAATAAAACTTGCATGAGATGCTGATTGCGATTGGACGACAGAGTACTCATATTGACCAATGCTAACATGCATTAGGGAAATCTGTTTTAAACTGCTTCTGGAGTGGTTTTTAATCAGTACTTCACAAACGATTTATGAGGGTCTAAATCAACAAGTCTGGGATAGAAAAATACTTTAAACAGTAAGTGTCAAGACATCCCTTGAGACAGAAACACACTTTGGTTAAACAGTAAGAGTCAAGACATCCCTTGAGACAGAAACACACTTTGGTTAAACAGTAAGTGTCAAGACATCCCTTGAGACAGAAACACACTTTGGTTAAACAGTAAGTGTCGAAACATCCCTTGAAATAGAAACACACTTTGGTTAAACAGTAAGTGTCAAGACATCCCTTGAGACAGAAACACACTTTGGTTAAATAGTAAGTGTCAAGACATCCCTTGAGATAGAAACACACTTTGGTTAAACAGTAAGTGTCAAGACATCCCTTGAGACAGAAACACACTTTGGTTAAACAGTAAGTGTCAAGACATCCCTTGAGATAGAAAAGTACAATTTGGTTAAACAGTAAGTGTCAAGACATCCCTTGAGATAGAAACACACTTTGGTTAAACAGTAAGTGTCAAGACATCCCTTGAGACAGAAACACACTTTGGTTAAATAGTAAGTGTCCAGCCTTCCCTTGGATAGAAACACACTTTGGTTAAACAGTAAGTGTCAAGACATCCCTTGAGATAGAAAAGTACACTTTGGTTAAACAGTAAGTGTCAAGACATCCCTTGGATAGAAACACACTTTAGTTAAACAGTAAGTGTCCAGCCATCCCTTGGATAGAAAAGTACACTTCATCATCATTGATATAATACATGTAGCCACTAATCTCTGATCATCCAGCTATAGAAGGATGACATTTCATCATGGTTAGACTACAGGAATATGATGTATCTCTGCCATCTTCAGTAATAAACTATAATTATTATCCACAAGTTACAGAATGATGACATTTCATCATGGTTAGACTACAGGAATATGATGTATCTCTGTCATCTTCAGTAATAAACTATAATTATTATCCACAAGTTACAGAAGTCTGACATTTCATCATGGTTAGACTACACGAATATGATGTATCTCTGTCATCTTCAGTAATAAACTATAATTATTATCCACAAGTTACAGAAGTCAGACATTTCATCATGGTTAGACTACAGGAATATCATGTATCTCTGTCATCTTCAGTAATAAACTATAGTTATTATCCACAAGTTACAGAATGATGACATTTCATCATGGTTAGACTACAGGAATATCATGTATCTCTGTCATCTTCAGTAATAAACTATAATTATTATCCACAACTTACAGAGGGATGACATTTCATCATGGTTAGACTACAGGAATATCATGTATCTCTGCCATTTTCAGTAATAAACTATAGTTATTATCCACAAGTTACAGAAGTGTGACATTTCATCATGGTTAGACTACAGGAATATCATGTATCTCTGCCATCTTCAGTAATAAACTATAATTATTATCCACAAGTTACAGAATGATGACATTTCATCATGGTTAGACTACAGGAATATGATGTATCTCTGTCATCTTCAGTAATAAACTATAATTATTATCCACAAGTTACAGAATGATGACATTTCATCATGGTTAGACTACAGGAATATCATGTATCTCTGTCATCTTCAGTAATAAACTATAGTTATTATCCACAAGTTACAGAAATTTGACATTTCATCATGGTTAGACTACAGGAATATGATGTATCTCTGTCATCTTCAGTAATAAACTATAATTATTATCCACAAGTTACAGAAGTCTGACATTTCATCATGGTTAGACTACAGGAATATCATGTATCTCTGTCATCTTCAGTAATAAACTATAGTTATTATCCACAAGTTACAGAATGATGACATTTCATCATGGTTAGACTACAGGAATATTATGTATCTCTGTCATCTTCAGTAATAAACTATAGTTATTATCCAAAAGTTACAGAAGTCTGACATTTCATCATGGTTAGACTACAGGAATATCATGTATCTCTGCCATCTTCAGTAATAAACTATAATTATTATCCACAAGTTACAGAATGATGACATTTCATCATGGTTAGACTACAGGAATATGATGTATCTCTGTCATCTTCAGTAATAAACTATAATTATTATCCACAAGTTACAGAATGATGACATTTCATCATGGTTAGACTACAGGAATATCATGTATCTCTGTCATCTTCAGTAATAAACTATAATTGTTATCCACAAATTACAGAAGTGTGACATTTCATCATGGTAAGACTACAGGAATATGATGTATCTCTGTCATCTTCAGTAATAAACTATAATTATTATCCACAAGTTACAGAAGGATGACACTTCATCATGGTTAGACTACAGGAATATGATGTATCTCTGTCATCTTCAGTAATAAACTTTAATTATTATCCACAAGTTACAGAAGGATGACATTTCATCATGGTTAGACTACAGGAATATGATGTATCTCTGTCATCTTCAGTAATAAACTTTAATTATTATCCACAAGTTACAGAAGGATGACATTTCATCATGGTTAGACTACAGGAATATGATGTATCTCTGTCATCTTCAGTAATAAACTTTAATTATTATCCACAAGTTACAGAAGTGTGACATTTCATCATGGTTAGACTACAGGAATATCATGTATCTCTGCCATTTCAGTAATAAACTATAATTATTATCCACAAGTTACAGAAGTGTGACATTTCATCATGGTTAGACTACAGGAATATGATGTATCTCTTCCATCTTCAGTAATAAACTATAATTATTATCCACAAGTTACAGAAGTGTGACATTTCATCATGGTTAGACTACAGGAATATGATGTATCTCTGCCATCTTCAGTAATAAACTATAATTATTATCCACAAGTTACAGAAGTGTGACATTTCATCATGGTTAGACTACAGGAATATGATGTATCTCTGCCATCTTCAGTAATAAACCATAATTATTATCCACAAGTTACAGAATGATGACATTTCATCATGGTTAGACTACAGGAATATGATGTATCTCTGCCATCTTCAGTAATGAACTATAATTATTATCCACAAGTTACAGAATGATGACATTTCATCATGGTTAGACTACAGGAATATGATGTATCTCTGCCATCTTCAGTAATAAACTATAATTATTATCCACAAGTTACAGAATGATGACATTTCATCATTGTTAGACTACAGGAATATGATGTATCTCTGCCATCTTCAGTAATAAACTATAATTATTATCCACAAGTTACAAAAGTGTGACATTTCATCATGGTTAGACTACAGGAATATGATGTATCTCTGCCATCTTCAGTAATAAAAAATAATTATTATCCACAAGTTACAGAATGATGACATTTCATCATGGTTAGACTACAGGAATATCATGTATCTCTGTCATCTTCAGTAATAAACTATAGTTATTATCCACAAGTTACAGAAGTCTGACATTTCATCATGGTTAGACTACAGGAATATCATGTATCTCTGCCATCTTCAGTAATAAACTATAATTATTATCCACAAGTTACAGAATGATGACATTTCATCATGGTTAGACTACAGGAATATCATGTATCTCTGTCATCTTCAGTAATAAACTATAATTGTTATCCACAAATTACAGAAGTGTGACATTTCATCATGGTTAGACTACAGGAATATGATGTATCTCTGCCATCTTCAGTAATAAACTATAATTATTATCCACAAGTTACAGAAGTGTGACATTTCATCATGGTTAGACTACAGGAATATGATGTATCTCTGCCATCTTCAGTAATAAACTATAATTGTTATCCACAAGTTACAGAAGTGTGACATTTCATCATGGTTAGACTACAGGAATATGATGTATCTCTGTCATCTTCAGTAATAAACTATAATTATTATCCACAAGTTACAGAATGATGACATTTCATCATGGTTAGACTACAGGAATATCAAGTATCTCTGTCATCTTCAGTAATAAACTATAATTGTTATCCACAAGTTACAGAAGTGTGACATTTCATCATGGTTAGACTACAGGAATATGATGTATCTCTGTCATCTTATGTAATAAACTATAATTATTATCCACAAGTTACAGAAGGATGACATTTCATCATGGTTAGACTACAGGAATATCATGTATCTCTGCCATCTTCAGTAATAAACTATAATTATTATCCACAAGTTACAGAAGTGTGACATTTCATCATGGTTAGACTACAGGAATATGATGTATCTCTGCCATCTTCAGTAATGAACTATAATTATTATCCACAAGTTACAGAATGATGACATTTCATCATGGTTAGACTACAGGAATATGATGTATCTCTGCCATCTTCAGTAATGAACTATAATTATTATCCACAAGTTACAGAATGATGACATTTCATCATGGTTAGACTACAGGAATATGATGTATCTCTGCCATCTTCAGTAATAAACTATAATTATTATCCACAAGTTACAGAATGATGACATTTCATCATGGTTAGACTACAGGAATATGATGTATCTCTGCCATCTTCAGTAATAAACTATAATTATTATCCACAAGTTACAGAAGTGTGACATTTCATCATGGTTAGACTACAGGAATATGATGTATCTCTGCCATCTTCAGTAACAAACTATAATTATTATCCACAAGTTACAGAAGTGTGACATTTCATCATGGATAGACTACAGGAATATGATGTATCTCTGCCATCTTCAGTAATAAACTATAATTATTATCCACAAGTTACAGAAGTGTGACATTTCATCATGGTTAGACTACAGGAATATGATGTATCTCTGCCATCTTCAGTAATGAACTATAATTATTATCCACAAGTTACAGAATGATGACATTTCATCATGGTTAGACTACAGGAATATGATGTATCTCTGCCATCTTCAGTAATAAACTATAATTATTATCCACAAGTTACAGAAGTGTGACATTTCATCATGGTTAGACTACAGGAATATGATGTATCTCTGCCATCTTCAGTAATAAACTATAATTATTATCCACAAGTTACAGAAGTGTGACATTTCATCATGGTTAGACTACAGGAATATGATGTATCTCTGCCATCTTCAGTAATAAACTATAATTATTATCAACAAGTTACAGAAGTGTGACATTTCATCATGGTTAGACTACAGGAATATGATGTATCTCTGCCATCTTCAGTAATGAACTATAATTATTATCCACAAGTTACAGAATGATGACATTTCATCATGGTTAGACTACAGGAATATCATGTATCTCTGCCATCTTCAGTAATAAACTATAATTATTATCCACAAGTTACAGAATGATGACATTTCATCATGGTTAGACTACAGGAATATGATGTATCTCTGCCATCTTCAGTAGTGAACTATAATTATTATCCACAAGTTACAGAAGTCTGACATTTCATCATGGTTAGACTACACGAATATGATGTATCTCTGTCATCTTCAGTAATAAACTATAATTATTATCCACAAGTTACAGAAGTCTGACATTTCATCATGGTTAGACTACAGGAATATCATGTATCTCTGTCACCTTCAGTAATAAACTATAGTTATTATCCACAAGTTACAGAATGATGACATTTCATCATGGTTAGACTACAGGAATATCATGTATCTCTGTCATCTTCAGTAATAAACTATAATTATTATCCACAAGTTACAGAGGGATGACATTTCATCATGGTTAGACTACAGGAATATCATGTATCTCTCCCATCTTCAGTAATAAACTATAGTTATTATCCACAAGTTACAGAAGTGTGACATTTCATCATGGTTAGACTACAGGAATATCATGTATCTCTGCCATCTTCAGTAATAAACTATAATTATTATCCACAAGTTACAGAATGATGACATTTCATCATGGTTAGACTACAGGAATATGATGTATCTCTGTCATCTTCAGTAATAAACTATAATTATTATCCACAAGTTACAGAAGTGTGACATTTCATCATGGTTAGACTACAGGAATATCATGTATCTCTGCCATCTTCAGTAATAAACTATAATTATTATCCACAAGTTACAGAATGATGACATTTCATCATGGTTAGACTACAGGAATATGATGTATCTCTGTCATCTTCAGTAATAAACTATAATTATTATCCACAAGTTACAGAATGATGACATTTCATCATGGTTAGACTACAGGAATATCATGTATCTCTGTCATCTTCAGTAATAAACTATAGTTATTATCCACAAGTTACAGAAGTTTGACATTTCATCATGGTTAGACTACAGGAATATCATGTATCTCTGCCATCTTCAGTAATAAACTATAATTATTATCCACAAGTTACAGAATGATAACATTTCATCATGGTTAGACTACAGGAATATGATGTATCTCTGTCATCTTCAGTAATAAACTATAATTATTATCCACAAGTTACAGAAGTCTGACATTTCATCATGGTTAGACTACACGAATATGATGTATCTCTGTCATCTTCAGTAATAAACTATAATTATTATCCACAAGTTACAGAAGTCTGACATTTCATCATGGTTAGACTACAGGAATATCATGTATCTCTGTCATCTTCAGTAATAAACTATAGTTATTATCCACAAGTTACAGAATGATGACATTTCATCATGGTTAGACTACAGAAATATTATGTATCTCTGTCATCTTCAGTAATAAACTATAGTTATTATCCACAAGTTACAGAAGTCTGACATTTCATCATGGTTAGACTACAGGAATATCATGTATCTCTGCCATCTTCAGTAATAAACTATAATTATTATCCACAAGTTACAGAATGATGACATTTCATCATGGTTAGACTACAGGAATATGATGTATCTCTGTCATCTTCAGTAATAAACTATAATTATTATCCACAAGTTACAGAATGATGACATTTCATCATGGTTAGACTACAGGAATATCATGTATCTCTGTCATCTTCAGTAATAAACTATAATTGTTATCCACAAATTACAGAAGTGTGACATTTCATCATGGTTAGACTACAGGAATATGATGTATCTCTGTCATCTTCAGTAATAAACTATAATTATTATCCACAAGTTACAGAAAGATGACACTTCATCATGGTTAGACTACAGGAATATGATGTATCTCTGTCATCTTCAGTAATAAACTTTAATTATTATCCACAAGTTACAGAAGGATGACATTTCATCATGGTTAGACTACAGGAAAATGATGTATCTCTGTCATCTTCAGTAATAAACTTTAATTATTATCCACAAGTTACAGAAGTTTGACATTTCATCATGGTTAGACTACAGGAATATCATGTATCTCTGCCATCTTCAGTAATAAACTATAATTATTATCCACAAGTTACAGAATGATGACATTTCATCATGGTTAGACTACAGGAATATGATGTATCTCTGTCATCTTCAGTAATAAACTATAATTATTATCCACAAGTTACAGAAGTCTGACATTTCATCATGGTTAGACTACACGAATATGATGTATCTCTGTCATCTTCAGTAATAAACTATAATTATTATCCACAAGTTACAGAAGTCTGACATTTCATCATGGTTAGACTACAGGAATATCATGTATCTCTGTCATCTTCAGTAATAAACTATAGTTATTATCCACAAGTTACAGAATGATGACATTTCATCATGGTTAGACTACAGAAATATTATGTATCTCTGTCATCTTCAGTAATAAACTATAGTTATTATCCACAAGTTACAGAAGTCTGACATTTCATCATGGTTAGACTACAGGAATATCATGTATCTCTGCCCTCTTCAGTAATAAACTATAATTATTATCCACAAGTTACAGAATGATGACATTTCATCATGGTTAGACTACAGGAATATGATGTATCTCTGTCATCTTCAGTAATAAACTATAATTATTATCCACAAGTTACAGAATAATGACATTTCATCATGGTTAGACTACAGGAATATCATGTATCTCTGTCATCTTCAGTAATAAACTATAATTGTTATCCACAAATTACAGAAGTGTGACATTTCATCATGGTTAGACTACAGGAATATGATGTATCTCTGTCATCTTCAGTAATAAACTATAATTATTATCCACAAGTTACAGAAAGATGACACTTCATCATGGTTAGACTACAGGAATATGATGTATCTCTGTCATCTTCAGTAATAAACTTTAATTATTATCCACAAGTTACAGAAGGATGACATTTCATCATGGTTAGACTACAGGAAAATGATGTATCTCTGTCATCTTCAGTAATAAACTTTAATTATTATCCACAAGTTACAGAATGATGACATTTTATCATGGTTAGACTACAGGAATATGATGTATCTCTGCCATCTTCTGTAATAAACTTTAATTATTATCCACAAGTTACAGAAGGATGAGATTTCATCATGGTTAGACTACAGGAATATGATGTATCTCTGTCATCTTCAGTAATAAACTTTAATTATTATCCACAAGTTACAGAAGTGTGACATTTCATCATGGTTAGACTACAGGAATATCATGTATCTCTGCCATCTTCAGTAGTAAACTATAATTATTATCCACAAGTTACAGAAGTGTGACATTTCATCATGGTTAGACTACAGGAATATGATGTATCTCTGCCATCTTCAGTAATGAACTATAATTATTATCCACAAGTTACAGAATGATGACATTTCATCATGGTTAAACTACAGGAATATGATGTATCTCTGCCATCTTCAGTAATGAACTATAATTATTATCCACAAGTTACAGAATGATGACATTTCATCATGGTTAGACTACAGGAATATGATGTATCTCTGCCATCTTCAGTAATAAACTATAATTATTATCCACAAGTTACAGAATGATGACATTTCATCATGGTTAGACTACAGGAATATGATGTATCTCTGCCATCTTCAGTAATAAACTATAATTATTATCAACAAGTTACAGAAGTGTGACATTTCATCATGGTTAGACTACAGGAATATGATGTATCTCTGCCATCTTCAGTAATAAACTATAATTATTATCCACAAGTTACAGAAGTGTGACATTTCATCATGGTTAGACTACAGGAATATGATGTATCTCTGCCATCTTCAGTAATAAACTATAATTATTATCCACAAGTTACAGAAGTGTGACATTTCATCATGGTTAGACTACAGGAATATGCTGTATCTCTGCCATCTTCAGTAATAAACTATAATTATTATCCACAAGTTACAGAATGATGACATTTCATCATGGTTAGACTACAGGAATATGATGTATCTCTGCCATCTTCAGTAATAAACTATAGTTATTATCCACAAGTTACAGAAGTCTGACATTTCATCATGGTTAGACTACAGGAATATGATGTATCTCTGCCATCTTCAGTAATAAACTATAATTATTATCCACAAGTTACAGAAGTGTGACATTTCATCATGGTTAGACTACAGGAATATGCTGTATCTCTGCCATCTTCAGTAATAAACTATAATTATTATCCACAAGTTACAGAATGATGACATTTCATCATGGTTAGACTACAGGAATATGATGTATCTCTGCCATCTTCAGTAATAAACTATAGTTATTATCCACAAGTTACAGAAGTCTGACATTTCATCATGGTTAGACTACAGGAATATCATGTATCTCTGCCATCTTCAGTAATAAACTATAATTATTATCCACAAGTTACAGAATGATGACATTTCATCATGGTTAGACTACAGGAATATCATGTATCTCTGTCATCTTCAGTAATAAACTATAATTGTTTTCCACAAATTACAGAAGTGTGACATTTCATCATGGTTAGACTACAGGAATATGATGTATCTCTGTCATCTTCAGTAATAAACTATAATTATTATCCACAAGTTACAGAAGGATGACATTTCATCATGGTTTGACTACAGGAATATGATGTATATCTGTCATCTTCAGTAATAAACTTTAATTATTATCCACAAGTTACAGAAGGATGACATTTCATCATGGTTAGACTACAGGAATATGATGTATCTCTGTCATCTTCAGTAATAAACTTTAATTATTATCCACAAGTTACAGAAGTGTGACATTTCATAATGGTTAGACTACAGGAATATCATGTATCTCTGCCATTTCAGTAATAAACTATAATTATTATCCACAAGTTACAGAAGTGTGACATTTCATCATGGTTAGACTACAGGAATATGATGTATCTCTGCCATCTTCAGTAATGAACTATAATTATTATCCACAAGTTACAGAATGATGACATTTTATCATGGTTAAACTACAGGAATATGATGTATCTCTGCCATCTTCAGTAATGAACTATAATTATTATCCACAAGTTACAGAATGATGACATTTCATCATGGTTAGACTACAGGAATATGATGTATCTCTGCCATCTTCAGTAATAAACTATAATTATTATCCACAAGTTACAGAAGTGTGACATTTCATCATGGTTAGACTACAGGAATATGATGTATCTCTGCCATCTTCAGTAATAAACTATAATTATTATCCACAAGTTACAGAAGTGTGACATTTCATCATGGTTGAGACTACAGGAATATGATGTATCTCTGCCATCTTCAGTAATAAACTATAATTATTATCCACAAGTTACAGAAGTGTGACATTTCATCATGGTTAGACTACAGGAATATGATGTATCTCTGCCATTTTCAGTAATAAACTATAATTATTATCCACAAGTTACAGAATGATGACATTTCATCATGGTTAGACTACAGGAATATGATGTATCTCTGCCATCTTCAGTAATGAACTATAATTATTATCCACAAGTTACAGAATGATGACATTTCATCATGGTTAGACTACAGGAATATGATGTATCTCTGCCATCTTCAGTAATGAACTATAATTATTATCCACAAGTTACAGAATGATGACATTTCATCATGGTTAGACTACAGGAATATGATGTATCTCTGCCATCTTCAGTAATAAACTATAATTATTATCCACAAGTTACAGAATGTTGACATTTCATCATGGTTAGACTACAGGAATATGATGTATCTCTGCCATCTTCAGTAATAAACTATAATTATTATCCACAAGTTACAGAAGTGTGACATTTCATCATGGTTAGACTACAGGAATATGATGTATCTCTGCCATCTTCAGTAATAAACTATAATTATTATCCACAAGTTACAGAAGTGTGACATTTCATCATGGTTAGACTACAGGAATATGATGTATCTCTGCCATCTTCAGTAATAAACTATAATTATTATCCACAAGTTACAGAAGTGTGACATTTCATCATGGTTAGACTACAGGAATATGATGTATCTCTGCCATCTTCAGTAATAAACTATAATTATTATCCACAAGTTACAGAATGATGACATTTCATCATGGTTAGACTACAGGAATATGATGTATCTCTGCCATCTTCAGTAATGAACTATAATTATTATCCACATGTTACAGAATGATGACATTTCATCATGGTTAGACTACAGGAATATGATGTATCTCTGCCATCTTCAGTAATAAACTATAAATATTATCCACAAGTTACAGAATGATGACATTTCATCATGATTAGACTACAGGAATATGATGTATCTCTGCCATCTTCAGTAATAAACTATAATTATTATCCACAAGTTACAGAAGTGTGACATTTCATCATGGTTAGACTACAGGAATATGATGTATCTCTGCCATCTTCAGTAATAAACTATAATTATTATCCACAAGTTACAGAAGTATGACATTTCATCATGGTTAGACTACAGGAATATGATGTATCTCTGCCATCTTCAGTAATAAACTATAATTATTATCGACAAGTTACAGAAGTGTGACATTTCATCATGGTTAGACTACAGGAATATGATGTATCTCTGCCATCTTCAGTAATAAACTATAATTATTATCCACAAGTTACAGAATGATGACATTTCATCATGGTTAGACTACAGGAATATGATGTATCTCTGCCATCTTCAGTAATGAACTATAATTATTATCCACAAGTTACAGAAGTGTGACATTTCATCATGGTTAGACTACAGGAATATGATGTATCTCTGCCATCTTCAGTAATGAACTATAATTATTATCCACAAGCTACAGAATGATGACATTTCATCATGGTTAGACTACAGGAATATCATGTATCTCTGCCATCTTCAGTAATAAACTATAGTTATTATCCACAAGTTACAGAAGTGTGACATTTCATCATGGTTAGACTACAGGAATATCATGTATCTCTCTCATCTTCAGTAATAAACTATAATTATTATCCACAAGTTACAGAAGTGTGACATTTCATCATGGTTAGACTACAGGAATATGATGTATCTCTGTCATCTTCAGTAATAAACTATAATTATTATCCACAAGTTACAGAAGTGTGACATTTCATCATGGTTAGACTACAGGAATATCATGTATATCTGTCATCTTCAGTAATAAACTATAATTATTATCCACAAGTTACAGAAGGATGACATTTCATTATGGTTAGACTACAGGAATATCATGTATCTCTGCCATCTTCAGTAATAAACTATAATTATTATCCACAAGTTACAGAATGATGACATTTCATCATGGTTAGACTACAGGAATATCATGTATATCTGCCATCTTCAGTAATAAACTATAATCATTATCCACAAGTTACAGAATGATGACATTTCATCATGGTTAGACTACAGGAATATCATGTATATCTGCCATCTTCAGTAATAAACTATAATCATTATCCACAAGTTACAGAAGGATGACATTTCATTATGGTTAGACTACAGGAATATCATGTATCTCTGTCATCTTCAGTAATAAACTATAATTATTATCCACAAGTTACAGAATGATGACATTTCATCATGGTTAGACTACAGGAATATGATGTATCTCTGCCATCTTCAGTAGTGAACTATAATTATTATCCACAAGTTACAGAAGTCTGACATTTCATCATGGTTAGACTACACGAATATGATGTATCTCTGTCATCTTCAGTAATAAACTATAATTATTATCCACAAGTTACAGAAGTCTGACATTTCATCATGGTTAGACTACAGGAATATCATGTATCTCTGTCACCTTCAGTAATAAACTATAGTTATTATCCACAAGTTACAGAATGATGACATTTCATCATGGTTAGACTACAGGAATATCATGTATCTTTGTCATCTTCAGTAATAAACTATAATTATTATCCACAAGTTACAGAGGGATGACATTTCATCATGGTTAGACTACAGGAATATCATGTATCTCTGCCATCTTCAGTAATAAACTATAGTTATTATCCACAAGTTACAGAAGTGTGACATTTCATCATGGTTAGACTACAGGAATATCATGTATCTCTGCCATCTTCAGTAATAAACTATAATTATTATCCACAAGTTACAGAATGATGACATTTCATCATGGTTAGACTACAGGAATATGATGTATCTCTGTCATCTTCTGTAATAAACTATAATTATTATCCACAAGTTACAGAATGATGACATTTCATCATGGTTAGACTACAGGAATATCATGTATCTCTGTCATCTTCAGTAATAAACTATAATTATTATCCACAAGTTACAGAAGTCTCACATTTCTTCATGGTTAGACTACACGAATATCATGTATCTCTGTCATCTTCAGTAATAAACTATAATTATTATCCACAAGTTACAGAGGGATGACATTTCATCATGGTTAGACTACAGGAATATCATGTATCTCTGTCATCTTCAGTAATAAACTATAGTTATTATCCACAAGTTACAGAATGATGACATTTCATCATGGTTAGACTACAGGAATATCATGTATCTCTGTCATTTTCAGTAATAAACTATAATTGTTATCCACAAGTTACAGAAGTGTGACATTTCATCATGGTTAGACTACAGGAATATGATGTATCTCTGTCATCTTCAGTAATAAACTATAATTATTATCCACAAGTTACAGAAGTGTGACATTTCATTATGGTTAGACTACAGGAATATGATGTATCTCTGCCATCTTCAGTAATAAACTATAATTATTATCCACAAGTTACAGAAGTGTGATATTTCATCATGGTTAGACTACAGGAATATGATGTATCTCTCTCATCTTCAGTAATAAACTATAATTATTATCCACAAGTTACAGAAGTGTGATATTTCATCATGGTTAGACTACAGGAATATAATGTATCTCTGTCATCTTCAGTAATAAACTATAATTATTATCCACATGTTACAGAAGTGTGACATTTCATCATGGTTAGACTACAGGAATATCATGTATATCTGTCATCTTCAGTAATAAACTATAATTATTATCCACAAGTTACAGAATGATGACATTTCATCATGGTTAGACTACAGGAATATGATGTATCTCTGCCATCTTCAGTAATAAACTATAATTTTTATCCACAAGTTACAGAAGTGTGACATTTCATCATGGTTAGACTACAGGAATATGATGTATCTCTGCCATCTTCAGTAATAAACTATAATTATTATCCACAAGTTACAGAATGATGACATTTCATCATGGTTAGACTACAGGAATATGATGTATCTCTGCCATCTTCAGTAATAAACTATAATTATTATCCACAAGTTACAGAATGATGACATTTCATCATGGTTAGACTACAAGAATATGATGTATCTCTGCCATCTTCAGTAATAAACTATAATTATTATCCACAAGCTACAGAATGATGACATTTCATCATGGCTAGACTACAGGAATATCATGTATCTCTGCCATCTTCAGTAATAAACTATAGTTATTATCCACAAGTTACAGAATGATGACATTTCATCATGGTTAGACTACAGGAATATCATGTATCTCTCTCATCTTCAGTAATAAACTATAATTATTATCCACAAGTTACAGAAGTGTGACATTTCATCATGGTTAGACTACAGGAATATGATGTATCTCTGTCATCTTCAGTAATAAACTATAATTATTATCCACAAGTTACAGAAGTGTGACATTTCATCATGGTTAGACTACAGGAATATCATGTATATCTGTCATCTTCAGTAATAAACTATAATTATTATCCACAAGTTACAGAAGGATGACATTTCATTATGGTTAGACTACAGGAATATCATGTATCTCTGTCATCTTCAGTAATAAACTATAATTATTATCCACAAGTTACAGAATGATGACATTTCATCATGGTTAGACTACAGGAATATGATGTATCTCTGCCATCTTCAGTAATAAACTATAATTATTATCCACAAGTTACAGAATGATGACATTTCATCATGGTTAGACTACAGGAATATCATGTATATCTGCCATCTTCAGTAATAAACTATAATTATTATCCACAAGTTACAGAAGGATGACATTTCATTATGGTTAGACTACAGGAATATCATGTATCTCTGTCATCTTCAGTAATAAACTATAATTATTATCCACAAGTTACAGAATGATGACATTTCATCATGGTTAGACTACAGGAATATGATGTATCTCTGCCATCTTCAGTAATGAACTATAATTATTATCCACAAGCTACAGAATGATGACATTTCATCATGGTTAGACTACAGGAATATGATGTATCTCTCTCATCTTCAGTAATAAACTATAATTGTTATCCACAAGTTACAGAAGTGTGACATTTCATCATGGTTAGACTACAGGAATATGATGTATCTGTGCCATCTTCAGTAATAAACTATAATTATTATCCACAAGTTACAGAATGATGACATTTCATCATGGTTAGACTACAGGATAGTGATGTATCTCTGCCATCTTCAGTAATGAACTATAATTATTATCCACAAGCTACAGAATGATGACATTTCATCATGGTTAGACTACAGGAATATGATGTATCTCTGCCATCTTCAGTAATAAACTATAATTATTATCCACAAGTTACAGAATGATGACATTTCATCATGGTTAGACTACAGGAATATGATGTATCTCTGCCATCTTCAGTAATAAACTATAATTATTATCCACAAGTTACAGAAGTGTGACATTTCATCATCATCTTCATCAGTTATAGTATGATATTTCTTGTCATATTGTTATAACCCCTTCCAGAAGGTCATGTAACATTTGATCAAACTTATCAGGTTACAAAAAGAAGGTACACCGTAATATAACTATACAAATATTCGCTTAATAATCAGTGAAACATATTTGTTTGACTAGAAGTTAACCTCAGAAAATGAAAACTTGAGGTTTATTGCCAGAGAAAAACAACAGCATTAAAATAGATAAACAGAACAGAAGACGGGTAAAAGCTCGCGAGTGTTTTCAGGACATTAAGTGGATCGCATTTCAGCATAGCTGGATTATTTATAACTAATGAACATCGAGGCTGGACAACGTTTTCATTTAATATTTATTAGGTATTTATTACTGGCGTTTGGCAAATTGTTACAATACGGGGAAGCCAAGGCAGTTTTTGTTCTTTCTGAGGTTTGAACGGGTTTCAATCAGCTAAAGTTCCACTAAACGTGTGTTTTATTCTGTTTACAAGACCCGCTGTGTAGTTATTTACAAAATCGGTATTTCTTGGGTAGAAAAGTTGGTTTTATCTAGACTCTAGTTAGTACTTATCTCTGTATGTCATTTATTGTTACATCAGAAGTAAATACGGGTATATCTTAACCGTAATCAAAATATAGTGAGATTCATAAATACGTAGATTAAGTAGTGGTATTTTGTGAAATATTAGGTTGCCCAGAAATAAATGTCGTGTTTGAAATTTGTAAAAGTATAAACCAGTGTTATAAAACATGTTGTAATCAAAGTAAGCACCATCTGTTCCAACACAATGTTGTCAACGTGTAACGATACTGTTTACGTAAATGTTGTAAAGTTTCTGTGGTCAATGAACTCCCTGAGTTTCTTCTGCAGCTGCCTGGTTTTGAAAGTGTTTATTGTTCAAAAAGTTGTCAAAGTGCTTGAGAAAATGAAAATATGTAGGGAAGACGTCTGTGGAATAAGGTGAATAAGGCCCAACCTCGATTCCTAATTCGTTCAATTTTTGGAGCGTCAACCTTGACAGGTCTTATAACGCCCATTTTGTTGATCTTCAGTCAGTTCATGCTGAACCCACTTATCCAAGTTTTCGTCTTTCCAGTCGCACTCAGATGGTTGACAATGCTTGACTTGCTTGTGCCTAGCCTTTCTACAAGCTCACGTACTGTTGTGCGAGGGTTAGTCTCGACTGCTTCCCTTAATGTGTTTTCATCTAAGAATGGCTTCCTTTCATGACCTTCGTGGTCTTCAAATCTTTCAACTCCATGTAGTAATCTGTGGAACCAACGCTAAACGTTGATGTTCCGTGTAGTTTCGGTAGCTTTTCGTTCAATTTGAAGTCGTAAAGGAAATTCAGACGAAAGTTCTTGTTCATGTTGCCTTGGGGGTTGCGAAACTTACTCTGAGTGGAGTTGAAATAGCAGACAATTAAGACATCTTGTGAGCGACAAACGTTAGGTTAAACCAATTGATCAAGGATAAGTTACTCAATATTCAGCTTCTAAATGTCATGGTGAGAATTCTGACATTTATTTCTGGACAACCTAATACATAAATAGGATACTTAAAAATAAATAAACAGATAAGCACATAGATGTGTTTATTTTATTTTCTAACTGATTACAGAGTTTATGTATTCATTACAATAATAGTAAACTACTCACTATTAATTACTACAATAGAGTATCCATTTCTACTATAACACTACAGTATCTATTTCTACTATAATAATACAGTATCTATTTCTACTATAAAAATACAGTATCTATTTCTACTATAACAATACAGTATCCATTTCTACTATAACAATACAGTATCCATTTCTACTATAATAATACAGTATCCATTTCTAGTATAACAATACAGTATCCATTCCTACTATAACAATACAGTATCCATTTCTAGTATAACAATACAGTATCCATTTCTACTATAACAATACAGTATCCATTTCTAGTATAACAATACAGTATCCATTTCTAGTATAACAATACAGTATCCATTTATACTATAACAATACAGTATCTATTTCTAGTATAACAATACAGTATCTATTTCTAGTATAACAATACAGTATCCATTTCTGCTATAACAATACGGTATCTATTTCTGCTATAATAATACAGTATCCATTTCTGGTATAACAATACGGTATCCATTTCTGGTATAACAATACGGTATCCATTTCTGGTATAACAATACGGTATCCATTTAGTTATAACAATACAGTATCCATTTCTACTATAACAATACGGTATCCATTTCTGCTATAACAATACAGTATCTGTTTCTGGTATAATAATACAGGTATCCATTTCTGGTATAACAATACGGTATCTATTTCTACTATAATAATACGGTATCCATTTCTAGTATAACAATACGGTATTCATTCCTACTATAACAATACGGTATCCATTTCTGGTATAACAATACAGTATCCATTTCTGGTATAACAATACGGTATCCATTTCTGGTATAACAATACAGTATCCATTTAGTATAACAATACGGTATCCATTTCTGCTATAACAATACAGTATCCATTTCTGCTATAATAATACAGTATCTATTTCTGTTATAACGATACGGTATCCGTTTCTGCTATAACAATACAGTATCCATTTCTGCTATAATAATACAGTATCCATTTCTGCTATAACAATACGGTATCCATTTCTGGTATAACAATAGGGTATCCATTTCTGCTATAACAATACGGTATCTATTTCTGGTATAACAATACAGTATCCATTTCTGCTATAACAATACGGTATCCACTTCTAGTATAACAATACAGTATCCATTTCTGGTATAACAATACGGTATCCATTTCTGAGTATAACAATACAGTATCTGTTTCTGCTATAACAATACAGGTATCCATTCCTGCTATAACAATGCGGTATCCATTTCTGCTATAACAATACAGTATCCATTTCTGTTATAATAATACGGTATCCATTTCTACTATAACAATACAGGTATCCATTTCTATTCTAACAATACGGTATCCATTTCTGCTATAACAATACGGTATCCATTTCTGCTATAGCAATACGGTATCCGTTTCTGGTATAACAATACAATATCTATTTCTGCTATAACAATACGGTATCCATTTCCTGCTATAACAATACAGTATCCATTTCTGCTATAACAATACAGGTATCCGTTTCTGCTATAACAATACGGTATCCGTTTCTGCTATAGCAATACAGTATCCACTTCTGTTATAACAATACGGTATCCATTTTTTTGCTATAACAATACGGTATCCGTTTCTGCTATAACAATACGGTATCCATTCCTGCTATAACAATACGGTATCCGTTTCTGGTATAACAATACAGGTATCTGTTTCTGCTATAACAATACGGTATCCGTTTCCTGCTATAACAATACGGTATCCGTTTCTTCTGTAACAATACGGTATCCATTTCTGTTATAACAATACGGTATCTATTTCTGCTATAACAATACGGTATCCATTTCTGCTATTATAATACGGTATCCGTTTCTGCTATAACAATACGGTATCCATTTCTGCTATAACAATACAGTATCCATTTCTGCTATAACAATACAGTATCTGTTTCTTCTATAACAATACACTATCCGTTTCTGTTATAACAATACGGTATCTGTTTCTGCTATAACAATACGGTATCCGTTTCTGCTATAACAATACGGTATCCATTTCTGCTATAATAATACGGTATCTATTTCTGCTATAATAACACGGTGTCCATTTCTGCTATAACAATACAGGTATCCATTTCTGTTATAACAATACGGTATCCATTTCTGCTATAACATTACGGTATCAATTTCTGCTATAATAATACGGTATCTGTTTCTGCTATAATAATAGAGTGTCCATTTCTGCTATAACAATACGGTATCCATTTCTGTTATAACAATACAGTAACCATTTCTGCTATAACAATACAGTATTTATTTCTACTATAACAATACGGTATCCATTTCTGCTATAACAATGCAGTATCCATTTCTGCTATAACATTACGGTATCCATTTCTGCTATAATAATACGGTATCTGTTTCTGCTATAATAATACAGTGTCCATTTCTGCTATAACAATACAGTATCCATTTCTGTTATAACAATACAGTATCCATTTCTGCTATAACAATACGGTATCCATTTCTGCTATAACAATACAGTATCCATTTCTGCTATAACAATACGGTATCCATTTCTGCTATAATAATACGGTATCCATTTCTGCTATAACAATACAGTATCCATTTCTGGTATAACAATACAGTATCCATTTCTGCTATAACAATACAGTATCCATTTCTGCTATAACAATACAGTATCTATTTCTACTATAACGATACGGTATCCATTTCTATTATAACGATACGGTATCCATTTCTGCTATAACAATACGGTATCCATTTCTGCTATAACAATACAGTATCCATTTCTGCTATAACAATACAGTATCCATTTCTGCTATAATAATACAGTATCTGTTTCTACTATAACAATACAGTATCCATTTCTACTATAACAATACGGTATCCATTTCTGCTATAATAATACAGTATCTGTTTCTGCTATAATAATGCAGTGTCCATTTCTGCTATAACAATACGGTATCCATTTCTGTTATAACAATACGGTATCCGTTTCTGCTATAACAATACGGTATCCATTTCTGCTATAATAATACGGTATCTGTTTCTGCTATAATAATACGGTGTCCATTTCTGCTATAACAATACAGTATCCATTTCTATTATAACAATACGGTATCCATTTCACTATAACAATGCGGTATCCATTTCTGTTATAACAATACGGTATCTGTTTCTGCTATAACAATACGGTATCCGTTTCTGCTATAACAATACGGTATCCATTTCTGCTATAACAATACGGTATCCATTTCTGCTATAATAATACAGTATCTGTTTCTGCTATAATAATACAGTGTCCATTTCTGCTATAAACAATACAGTATCCATTTCTATTATAACAATACAGTATCCATTTCTACTATAACAATACAGTATCCATTTCTACTATAATAATACAGTATCTATTTCTACTATAATAATACAGTGTCCATTTCTACTATAACAATACAGTATCCATTTCTATTATAACAATACAGTATCCATTTCTACTATAACAATACAGTATCCATTTCTATTATAACAATACAGTATCCATTTCTGCTATAATAATACAGTATCTGTTTCTGCTATAATAATACGGTGTCCATTTCTACTATAATAATACAGTGTCCATTTCTGCTATAACAATACGGTATCCATTTCTGTTATAACAATACAGTATCCATTTCTGCTATAACAATACGGTATCCATTTCTGCTATAACAATACGGTATCCATTTTATGCTATAACAATACGGTATCCATTTCTGCTATATTAATACGGTATCCATTTCACCTATAACAATACGGTATCCATTTCTGGTATAACAATACAGTATCCATTTCTGCTATAACAATACAGTATCCATTTCTGCTATAACAATACAATATCTATTTCTGCTATAACGATACGGTATCCATTTCTGCTATAATAATACAGCGGTATCCATTTCTGCTATAACAATACGGTATCCATTTCTGCTATAACAATACAGTATCCATTTCTACTATAATAATACAGTGTCCATTTCTGCTATAACAATACAGTATCCATTTCTATTATAACAATACAGGTATCCATTTCTGCTATAATAATACAGTATCCATTTCTGCTATAACAATGCAGGTATCCATTTCTACTATAACAATACAGGTATCCATTTCTGCTATAATAATACAGTATCCATTTCTAGTATAACAATTCAGTATCCATTTCTACTATAACAATACAGTATCCATTTCTGCTGTAACAATACAGTATCCATTTCTGCTATAACAATACAGTATCTATTTCTGCTATAACAATACAGTATCATTTCTGGTATAACAATACGGTATCCATTTCTGTGTATAACAATACAGGTATCCATTCCTACTATAACAATACGGTATCCATTTCTGCTATAATAATACAGTATCCATTTCTAGTATAACAATACAGTATCCATTTCTACTATAACAATACAGGTATCCATTTCTAGTATAACAATACAGTATCCATTTCTACTATAACAATACAGTATCCATTTCTTGTATAATAATACAATATCTGTTTCTACTATAATACAGTATCCATTTCTGGTATAACAATACAATATCTATTTCAGCTATAATAATACAGTATCCATTTCTGCTATAACAATACAGTATCCATTTCTGGTATAACAATACAGTATCCATTTCTGCTATAACAATACAGTATCCATTTCTGCTATAACAATACAGTATCCATTTCTGCTATAACAATACGGTATCTGTTTCTACTATAACAATACGGTATCCATTTCTGCTATAATAATACGGTATCTGTTTCTGCTATAACAATACGGTATCCATTTCTACTATAACAATACGGTATCCATTTCTGCTATAACAATACGGTATCCATTTCTGCTATAATAATGCGGTATCTATTTCTGCTATAACAATACGGTATCCATTTCTGCTATAACAATACAGTATCCGTTTCTGCTATAATAATACGGTATCTGTTTCTGCTATAATAATACAGTGTCCATTTCTGCTATAACAATACGGTATCCATTTCTGTTATAACAATACAGTATCCATTTCTGCTATAACAATACGGTATCCATTTCTGTTATAACAATACGGTATCTATTTCTACTATAACAATACGGTATCCATTTCTGTTATAACAATACAGTATCTGTTTCTGCTATAACAATACGGTATCCGTTTCTGCTATAACAATACGGTATCCATTTCTGTTATAACAATACGGTATCCATTTTTTGCTATAACAATACGGTATCCATTTCTGCTATAATAATACAGTATCTGTTTCTGCTATAATATTACAGTGTCCATTTCTACTATAATAATACGGTATCCATTTCTGTTATAACGATACGGTATCCATTTCTACTATAATAATACAGTATCTATTTCTGCTATAACAATACAGTATCCATTTCTGCTATAACAATACGGTATCCATTTCTGCTATAATAATACAGTATCTATTTCTGCTATAATAATACAGTGTCCATTTCTGCTATAACAATACGGTATCCATTTCTATTATAACAATACAGTATCCATTTCTACTATAACAATACAGTATCCATTTCTGTTATAACAATGCAGTATCTATTTCTGCTATAACAATACAGTATCCATTTCTGTTATAACAATACAGTATCTATTTCTGCTATAACAATACGGTATCCATTTCTGCTATAACAATACAGTATCCATTTCTGTTATAACAATACGGTATCCATTTTTTACTATAACAATACGGTATCCATTTCTGCTATAATAATACGGTATCTATTTCTGCTATATAAATAATGCAGTGTCCATTTCTGCTATATAATACAGTATCCATTTCTATTATAACGATGCAGTATCCATTTCTACTATAACAATGCGGTATCCATTTCTGCTATAACAATACGGTATCCATTTCTGTTATAACAATACAGTATCCATTTTACTATAACAATACAGTATCCATTTCTACTATAATAATACGGTATCTGTTTCTACTATAATAATACAGTGTCCATTTCTGCTATAATAATACGGTATCCATTTCTGTTATAACGATACGGTATCCATTTCTGCTATAACAATGCAGTATCCGTTTCTGTTATAACAATACGGTATCTGTTTCTGCTATAACAATACAGTATCCATTTCTGTTATAACAATACAGTATCCATTTCTGCTATAACAATACGGTATCCATTTCTGCTATAACAATACGGTATCCGTTTCTGCTATAACAATACGGTATCCGTTTCTGCTATAACAATACGGTGTCCATTTCTGCTATAACAATACGGTATCCGTTTCTGCTATAACAATACAGTATCCATTTCTGCTGGAACAATACGGTATCCATTTCTGCTATAACAATGCGGTATCCATTTCTGCTATAATAATACAGTATCCATTTCTGCTATAACAATACATTATCCATTTCTAGTATAACAATACAGTATCCATTTCTACTATAACAATACGGTATCCATTTCTGCTATAACAATACAGTATCCATTTCTGCTATAACAATACGGTATCCATTTCTGCTATAACAATACGGTATCCATTTCTGCTATAACAATACGTTATCCGTTTCTGGTATAACAATACAGTATCCATTTCTGCTATAACAATACAGTATCCATTTCTGCTATAACAATACGGTATCCATTTCTACTATAATAATACAGTATCTGTTTCTGCTATAATAATGCAGTTGTCCATTTCTGCTATAACAATACGGTATCCATTTCTGTTATAACAATACAGTGTCCATTTCTGCTATAACAATACAGTATCCATTTCTGTTATAACAATACAGTATCAGTTTCTACTATAACAATACAGTATCCATTTCTACTATAACAATACAGTATCCATTTCTACTATAATAATACAGTGTCCATTTCTACTATAACAATACGGTATCCATTTCTGTTATAACAATACAGTATCCATTTCTGCTATAACAATACGGTTTCCATTTCTGTTATAATAATACAGTATCCATTTCTGGTATAACAATTCAGTATCCATTTCTGCTATAACAATACGGTATCCATTTCTGCTGTAACAATACAGTATCCATTTCTACTATAACAATACGGTATCTATTTTTGCTATAACAATACGGTATCATTTCTGGTATAACAATACGGTATCCATTTCTGGTATAACAATACGGTATCCATTCCTACTATAACAATACGGTATCCATTTCTGCTATAACAATACGGTATCCATTTCTGGTATAACAATACGGTATCCATTTCTGCTATAACAATACGGTATCCATTTCTAGTATAACAATACAGTATCCATTTCTGCTATAACAATACAGTATCCATTTCTTGTATAATAATACAATATCTATTTCTGCTATAATAATACAGTATCCATTTCTAGTATAACAATACAGTATCTATTTCTGCTATAATAATACGGTATCCATTTCTACTATAACAATACAGTATCCATTTCTGGTATAACAATACGGTATCCATTTCTGCTATAACAATACAGTATCCATTTCTACTATAACAATACGGTATCCATTTCTACTATAACAATACAATATCTATTTCTGTTATAACAATACGGTATCCGTTTTTACTATAACAATGCAGTATCCGTTTCTGCTATAACAATACAGTATCTGTTTCTGCTATAACAATACGGTATCCATTTCTGCTATAACAATACGGTATCCATTTCTGCTATAACAATACGGTATCTGTTTCTGCTATAACAATACGGTATCCGTTTCTGGTATAACAATGCGGTATCCGTTCCTGCTATAAAAATACGGTATCCATTTCTGCTATAATAATACGGTATCCATTTCTGGTATAACAATACGGTATCCATTTCTGCTATAACAATACGGTATCCATTTCTGGTATAACAATACGGTATCCGTTTCTACTATAACAATACAGTATCCATTTCTGGTATAATAATACAGTATCTGTTTCTACTATATTAATACAGTATCCATTTCTGGTATAACAATACAATATCTGTTTCTACTATAATAATACAGTATCCATTTCTACTATAACAATACGGTATCCATTTCTGGTATAACAATACAGTATCCATTTCTGCTATAACAATACAGTATCTATTTCTACTATAACAATACAGGTATCCATTTCTGCTATAACAATGCAGTATCCATTTCTACTATAACAATACAGTATCTATTTCTGCTATAACAATACAGGTATCCATTTCTGGTATAACAATACGGTATCCATTTCTGGTATAACAATACGGTATCCATTTCTGCTATAACAATACGGTATCCATTTCTAGTATAACAATACAGTATCCATTTCTACTATAACAATACGGTATCCATTTCTTGTATAACAATACGGTATCCATTTCTACTATAACAATACAGTATCCATTTCTGGTATAATAATACAGTATCTATTTCTACTATAATAATACGGTATCCATTTGTGGTATAACAATACAGTATCCATTTCTGCTATAATAATACGGTATCCATTTCTGCTATAACAATACAGTATCCATTTCTGCTATAACAATACGGTATCCATTTCTGCTATAACAATACGGTATCTATTTCTGCTATAACAATACGGTATCCGTTTCTGCTATAACAATACAGGTATCCGTTTCTGCTATAATAATGCGGTATCCATTTCTGCTATAATAATACGGTATCCATTTCTGGTATAACAATACGGTATCCATTTCTGCTATAACAATACAGTATCCATTTCTGCTATAACAATACGGTATCCATTTCTGGTATAATAATGCAGTATCTATTTCTACTATAACAATACGGTATCCGTTTCTGGTATAACAATACGGTATCCATTTCTACTATAACAATACAGTATCCATTTCTGCTGTAACAATACAGTATCCATTTCTACTATAATAATACGGTATCCATTTCTGGTATAACAATACAATATCTATTTCTACTATAATAATGCGGTATCCATTTCTGCTATAACAATACAGTATCCATTTCTGGTATAACAATACAGTATCCATTTCTACTATAACAATACGGTATCCATTTCTACTATAACAATACAGTATCCATTTCTACTATAATAATACAGTATCCATTTCTAGTATAACAATACAGTATCCATTTCTACTATAACAATACAGTATCCATTTCTAGTATAATAATACAATATCTATTTCTACTATAACAATACAGTATCCATTTCTTGTATAACAATACAGTAACCATTTCTAGTATAACAATACAGTATCCATTTCTACTATAACAATACAGTATCCATTTCTACTATAATAATACAGTATCCGATGTTTTTATAATTTACTACTTTTCTAGCCCCCCGCTAGTACAGCGGTATGTCTCCGAATTTACAACGTTAAAATCAGGGGTTCGATTCCCCTCGATGGGCTGAGCAGATAGCCCGATGTGGCTTTGCTATAATAAAAACACACAAACACACACTACTTTTCTACAATAAGTTTTCTCCTTATTGGTTCTGATAAACAGTATGAAACAGTAATAAATAGTCTAAAGATTACAGAAATATCCGTCTGCTTCAGAATTACTTTTATAAATTCCTTTAGATCTGGTAATAATTATGAATTATAACTAACCCTAAATGTCAGCTTTCTGACAAGTAAATGTATCTTGTAACGAGGTTGTGTCAACAAACCCTTCTGTGAATACCCATTAATAATTAAGAATGGTGTATTGTTAGGCACGTCACTACCAAGAACCGACAACCTCACGTGCTACAGTTTGTGAAACCACTTTTGTTGGAATGATAATATCATTTTGCACGAGCGATTCGAAAATCTTCAGGGAAACTGGAACGAATGTCACCTCTACTTTACAAAGAATTATGGTTTTAAAACTGGATTTCTTTTCTGAAGATAGTTTTACAGTAAACATTATCGCTTTGGAATATTTTTATAAACATCTGGTTGTTTATAATCAATAGAGAACTAATTATTCATCTTCGTATTCCAAAACTTAGTTTAGAAGTCTTGAGTTTAAGGGATGTCCAGTTTTACCAACATGCGTTACTGGGTTATACTAGTTTAGGAGAGTTCCACTCCTCATGAGTAGCCCTGAACACAACTTAACCAAAACGAGACAAGCTGGACCTATATCATGGCTAAAAGTATTAAACATGCTGCTGGTATGAACATGCTTTATAGTCACTATGAGGAAAACCCATATACTGGATAAGCGAAGTGGATTGGCCGTACAACAGCAGATATCATAAACAAACTTATTACTGAGAAAATTGTTTAATTTAGAACTAAACTTTGTGATTACTGTGAAACCTCGAAATAAAACATTTTACTTAAAAAGTGATAATTTCTGTTTCAACGACACACGGAAATTCAAACCGGAGAATATCACGATCATACCAGTGGTTTTCATTAAACTTGTAGCCGCTTTCAAATGGTAATGGTCTACAGACAGTATTGGCCTATTTTTATACTGTCTACAGACAATAATGGTTTATTTATATACTTTCTACAGACAGAAGTGGTCTATTTATATACTGTCTACATACAGTAGTGGACTATTTGTATATTGTCTACAGACAGTAGTGGTCTATTTGTATATTGTCTTCAGACAATAATGGTCTCTTTATATACTGTCTACAGACGGTAGTGTTCTCTTTATATACTATCTACAGACGGTTGTGGTCTCTTTATATACTGTCTACAAACAGTAGTGGTCTATTTGTATATTGTCTACAGACGGTAGTGTTCTCTTTATATACTGTGTACAGACGGTAGTGTTCTCTTTATATGCTGTCTACAAACAGTAGTGGTCTATTTGTATATTGTCTACAGACGGTAGTGTTCTCTTTATATACTGTGTACAGACGGTTGTGGTCTCTTTATATACTGTCTACAAACAGTAGTGGTCTATTTGTATATTGTCTACAGACGGTAGTGTTCTCTTTATATACTGTGTACAAACGGTAGTGTTCTCTTTATATGCTGTCTACAGAAGATAGTGTTATCTTTATATACTGTCTACAGACTATAGAAGACGTAGTTATTTTATTTTGTTAGGTTATTATTTCTTCAATAAGATAGGTTGTGTATTCGATTCATTTCCACCCTGAAGTGGCTCAGCCGCAAACTTTGAGTTTTGAAAATGTTAAATATTTGGGTTTGTAACTCGCGGTTGACAGATCGCAAACACGATTTTGTGTAGCTCTGGGTTTAGAAACAAACACATTTTTATCTAACGCCGTCCATTTTATGAGTTGTAACAGTTAGCTGGCTTAGTTAAACGAAATAGTGATTACTTCTGACGTAAGAGATTCGTATATTAAAGTGACAAACACTTAAAAGTGAAATGTCATACTCCATAAAAGAGAATTTTTAGAGAAATATATAAAAACACTGGTAATTTCTTCATCAACTATGACAAGTGTTCTTTCCTTTCCACCAATCACCGTGGAAAGTAGCGATTTGTAAAGAGAGTGAATAACCCGGGGGACATATTTCATGACATACTGTGAGCTGCTACTGATAAGAACAGTGTCGCCACCTAACTGGCAGCTCTCATATGATTGGTTAACAATCTCTACTACAGAGTTCGTAGGCTACATGCTGATTATGCATTACGTTTAGCTATATATTCAGTATATTCCAATATTGTAGTTGGTACGTCATCACGGTCCTTGCATGCTTCTTAGTAAAAAATGTTTAAAAAAGACCTAAACTCTTAAGAACACAAGTCCCAGATAACGCTAATTACAAAATACTTTATAAATAAATACTTCCGGTGTCTAATAATAAAGAATATAAAAACACAAATATTTCGTTTATTTAACAGGATTCTCATGACTCAATGGGGGTATTTTTGATAAAACAAAAAGCAAAACCTATCCAATCCGGTTTTTCTTAATTCCAATTGAAATTATTTGGACATTTTTATTGGTTAGAAATAAGACATATCCCGCACTAGTTCATTGTTAGGGCTACAAAAAGTGATTTCAAGTAGTAAGGATATACAAACGGGACATATAAACGCATCATGAGCTTAACGGCAAAGTACAAGAACCATGGAAGTCTCCAAATGACATACAGAGTTATTCAAGAACCGTTTAGAAACACCTTAATACATGTTGTGTAGCAAGCCGAGTACAGTATTATGTGTGTAGCTGCTCATAAAGTGTTGTCGTCTGCTCATCCCACTGCTGACTACAGTGATGCTTCGATCTTCCTTACCGAATTCTACTTAAAAGCTAAACAAAAAGGATGTTGGTAGAAGTAGAAAAGGTTAACAATTATTTAATTAGTGATACTAAGAATACGGTATTATTGATATTTAATCTCAGCTGTTAGATCATATTTCTAGCTAGTATGGAAACTTTACGATGCTGTATTTCACTTTACAATCCGCCAGTTAATAAACACAAACTCATATTGAAATACGTCTGAGACCACCTTCTTTCGAACTTTTCGGATTGAACTTACTGTTAATATTCGTGTTGAAAATAGACACCAATAAACGTTTAGAAGTTGTTGTTTTTTATAATTATGATGGAACTTATAGAATTCTAAAACATTTGTTTGTGTCCCTTTTTAAATAAATAATAATTTCACTCTCTCTCAATGTCGTAATCCTTTCTATAACCACATTTTATTGTCCTTTTAACATGTCGATGATTAATTTTATTTGTACTCGAATATTCTAACAGTCTATGACGTTATAGTATGCTTATGTATACATTTAGTATCCGAGATAGAATTTACGTAGAGAGTTAAGGAAAGCTAGAACTGTGACGAATCAGTCTTTTTAATTTCTTTAATAGTGACATATTTTTACATAGTGAGAGGTATATTAAGTCAGGAAATAACTAAGACGGTCTCTTTGTAAAAATCAAAGTCCTGTCTACTACAAAGTTACAAAAGTCTTCTCTGAACAATATTTTGTGTTCACAGCATAGTAGTCTAGGCCTTTCATGGACATTCTAAACTTACTGTTTACAACAAAGTAATCTAGGCCTTTCCTGGATATTCTAAACATATTGTTTATAACACAGTAATCTAGGCTTTCCTGGACTCTTTAAACATACTCTTTACAACACAGTAATCTAGGCCCTTCTTGTACATTCTCAATGTACTGTTTACAACATATTAATCTAGGCCTTTCCTGGATATTCTAAACTTACTATTTACAACAAAGTAATCTAGGCCTTTCCTGGATATTCTAAACATATTGTTTATAACACAGTAATCTAGGCTTTCCTGGACTCTTTAAACATACTGTTTACAACACAGTAATGTAGGCTCTTCTTGTACATTCTCAATGTACTGTTTACAACATAGTAATCTAGGCCTTTCCTGAATATTCTAAACTTACTATTTACAAAAAAGTAATCTAGGCCTTTCCTGGATATTCTAAACTTACTATTTACAACAAAGTAATCTAGGCCTTTCCTGGATATTCTAAACCTACTGTTTACAACAAAGTAATCTAGGCCTTTCCTGGATATTCTAAACTTACTGTTTACAACAATGTAATCTAGGCCTTTCCTGGATATTCTAAACATATTGTTTATAACAATGTAATCTAGGCTTTCCTGGACTCTTTAAACATACTCTTTACAACACAGTAATGTAGGCTCTTCTTGTACATTCTCAATGTACTGTTTACAACATAGTAATCTAGGCCTTTCCTGGATATTCTAAACTTACTATTTACAAAAAAGTAATCTAGGCCTTTCCTGGATATTCTAAACTTACTATTTACAACAAAGTAATCTAGGCCTTTCCTGGATATTCTAAACTTACTATTTCCAAAAAGTAATCTAGGCCTTTCCTGGATATTCTAAACTTACTGTTTACAACAAAGTAATCTAGGCCTTTCCTGGATATTCTAAACTTACTGTTTACAACAAAGTAATCTAGGCCTTTCCTGGATATTCTAAACTTACTATTTACAACAAAGTAATCTAGGCCTTTCCTGGATATTCTAAACTTACTGTTTACAACAAAGTAATCTAGGCCTTTCCTGGATATTCTAAACTTACTGTTTACAACACAGTACTCTAGGCCTTTCCCGGACATTCTAAACTTACTGTTTACAACACAGTACTCTAGGCCTTTCCCGGACATTCTAAACTTAATGTTTATAACACAGTAATTTAGGCCTTTCCTGGACATTCTAAACTTACTGTTTACAACACAGTACTCTAGGCCTTTCCCAGACATTCTAAACTTACCGTTTACAACACAGTACTCTAGGCCTTTCCCAAACATTCGTAACTAACCGTTTACAACACAGTACTCTAGGCCTTTCCCAGACATTCTAAACTTACTGCTTACAACACAGTACTCTAATCCTTTCCCAGACATTCTAAACTTACCGTTTACAACACAGTACTCTAGGCCTTTCCCAGACATTCTAAACTTACCGTTTACAACACAGTACTCTAGGCCTTTCCCAGACATTCTAAACTTACCGTTTACAACACAATACTCTAGACCTTTCCCAGACATCCTAAACTTACCGTTTACAACACAGTACTCTAGGCCTTTCCCAGACATTCTAAACTTACCGTTTACAACACAATACTCTAGACCTTTCCCAGACATTCTAAACTTACTGCTTACAACACAGTACTCTAATCCTTTCCCAGACATTCTAAACTTACCGTTTACAACACAGTACTCTAGGCCTTTCCCAAACATTCGTAACTTACCGTTTACAACACAGTACTCTAGGCCTTTCCTGGATATTCTGAACATACTGTTTACAACACAGTACTCTAGGCCTTTCCTGGACATTCTAAACTTACTGTTTACAACACAATACTCTAGACCTTTCCCAGACATTCTAAACTTACTGCTTACAACACAGTACTCTAATCCTTTCCCAGACATTCTAAACTTACCGTTTACAACACAGTACTCTAGGCCTTTCCTGGATATTCTGAACATACTGTTTACAACACAGTACTCTAGGCCTTTCCTGGACATTCTAAACTTACTGTTTACAACAAAGTAATCTAGGCCTTTCCTGGATATTCTAAGCTTACTGTTTACAACAATGTAATCTAGGCTTTCGTGGACTCTTTAAACATATTGTTTACAACACATTAATCTAGGCCCTTCTTGTACACTCTCAATGTACTGTTTAGAACATTGTAATCTAGGCCTTTCCTGGATATTCTAAACTTACTATTTACAACAATGTAATCTAGGCCTTTCCTGGATATTCTAAACATATTGTTTATAACACAGTAATGTAGGGCTTTCTTGGATATTCTAAACTTACTGTTTACAACAGTGTAATCTAGGCCTTTCCTGGATATTCTAAACATATTGTTTATAACACAGTAATCTAGGCTTTCCTGGACTCTTTAAACATACTGTTTACAACACAGTAATCTAGGCCCTTCTTGTACATTCTCAATGTACTGTTTACAACATAGTAATCTAGGCCTTTCCCAAACAATGTAAACTTACTGTTTATAGCACATTACCCTAGGCCTTTCCTGGATATTCTAAACTTACTGTTTACAACACAGTACTCTAGGCCTTTCCCGGACATTCTAAACTTAATGTTTATAACACAGTAATTTAGGCCTTTCCTGGACATTCTAAACTTACTGTTTACAACACAGTACTCTAGGCCTTTCCCAGACATTCTAAACTTACTGTTTACAACAAAATACTCTAGACCTTTCCCAGACATTCTAAACTTACTGCTTACAACACAGTACTCTAATCCTTTCCCAGACATTCTAAACTTACCGTTTACAACACAGTACTCTAGGCCTTTCCCAAACATTCGTAACTAACCGTTTACAACACAGTACTCTAGACCTTTCCCAGACATTCTGAACTTACTATTTACAACAAAGTAATCTAGACCTTTCCTGGACATTCTGAACATACTGTTTACAACACAGTAGTCTAGGCCTTTCCTGGATATTCTGAACATACTGTTTACAACTTAGTTACACAGCTTGCCTGTACAGTTTAGTTAAAGAAAGTGAACCTAGTTACAAATCTTACCTGTACTGTTCAGTTAAAGAAAGTGAACCTAGTTACACAGCTTACCTGTACAGTTTAGTTAAAGAAAGTGAACCTAGTTACACAGCTTACCTGTACAGTTTAGTTACAGAAAGTGAACCTCATTACACAGCTTACCTGTACTGTTTAGTTAAAGAGAGTGAACCTAGTTACACAGCTTTCCTGTACTGTTCAGTTAAAGAAAGTGAACCACGTTACACAGCTTACCTGTACAGTTTAGTTAAAGAAAGTGAACCTCGTTACACAGCTTACCTGTACTGTTTAGTTAAAGAGAGTGAACCTAGTTACACAGCTTACCTGTACTGTTTAGTTAAAGAAAGTGAACCTAGTTACACAGCTTACCTGTACTGTTTAGTTAAAGAGAGTGAACCTCGTTACACAGCTTACCTGTACTGTTTAGTTAAAGAGAGTGAACCTAGTTACACAGCTTTCCTGTACTGTTTAGTTAAAGAAAGTGAACCTAGTTACACAGCTTACCTGTACAGTTTAGTTAAAGAAAGTGAACCTAGTTACACAGCTTACCTGTACTGTTTAGTTAAAGAGAGTGAACCTCGTTACACAGCTTACCTGTACAGTTTAGTTAAAGAGAGTGAACCTAGTTACACAGCTTACCTGTATAGTTTAGTTAAAGAAAGTGAACTGATAGATTCAAATATTACCCTGTATACATTAACTTTACTGTTTTAATACTTTGTTCATGTGTTATTACAACACATTCATGAATATGTTTTAATTACACATGCTTTAAATCGAGAATGATCTTCGTGTTCGAAGTGTGGTCCTAAACTTCTCGGTTTAGCTTTAAATGTTTATAACTATCTTAAAAGGTATATTTCTTTGTAGCTGTCACAACCATAGCCAACTATTGAACGTGTCTTATGTGACCAAATACGAGGTCTGTTCAAAAAATACGCGGACTGTTTGAATTGCGCGGCTCCAGTTGGTTCCAGGGGAATCCGCTTGGTGTCGCTAGGTTTGCACAGATCAGCTGATTGTCACGCCATTTCCCGATTGCAGATATCTTCATTTATGTATTAGCTACGCGGTTTTAAGTGAAGTGCGAATTTTTCGTTTGGTGGATTTCAGAATGAATGACCTGAAGGAGCAACGACTTGCTGTGAAATTTTGTGTTAAACTTGGAAAATCTGCGACTGAAACTTTTGTTATGCTTAACACGGCTTGCGGTGATGTTGCTATGAAGCGTACGGCGTTTTCAAGTGGCATGAACGTTTTAAGGATTGTCGACAGTCCATTGAAGATGATGAGCGTCCTGGACGTCCTTCTACATCAACTGACGACCCACACGTCGACAAAATCAACACCCTGGTGCGAGCAAATCGACGTCTGACTGTCAGGGAGCTTGCTGAATAGTGTGGGATATCAGTTGGATCTTGTTACGAGATTTTGACCGAAAAATTGAAGATGCACCGCGTTGCTGCGAAATTCGGCCCTCAGAACTCGTGAGTTTTTGGCCAAACACTCGATCACTGTTCTTCCCCACCCTCACCCCTCCTACTCACCTGACCTTGCTCCTTGCGATTTTTTCGTGTTCCCCAAACTCAAAAGACCCTTGAAAGGAAGAAGTTTTGAAACGATTCCCGAGATTAAGGCAAATGCGACGAAGGAGCTGGAGGACATTACAAAAGAAGCGTACCAGGACTGTTTCAACAAGTGGAAACACCGTTGGGATGCGTGTGTGCGTTGGGGAGGAGAGTACTTTGAAGGGGTCCCAGACCTGTAACTTCTAAATAAAGTACATTTTGTTTTATGACGTCAGTCCGCGTATTTTTTGAACAGCCCTCGTAATTACATCTAGATCTTTTCAAGTTGAGTTTAATGCTATCTTCTTTGCCTTTTGGTGATTAGCTCTGACTTACGTTTTGAGAATGTATTGCTAATCTAATAGCAGATTTTTTTATTTTTTTTTTACAGGGACTATATAACATCGTATAGATGTCCACTATCAACAAAGATATTCTACTTAACAAGAACATAATAGCTTGTTGTTATCGTGTTTTCTGTGCTCAAATCAGCACGAAACGTGAGGCAGCCGTTCTTCTGATTGGACAATTTTCTTCCCACTGAAGTCAAAACTTCCTGCTTCCAATCGATAATATTATTAAATACATCTAATACTGTCGGAGAAAGAGACGGACTTAAGGCAGGAAATTGTAAGGCATGAACATTAGGGTTAGTCTGATGTCACGTGACTATGACATCCTCCAACCGGTAATAAGTTCGGAAGTGTGTAATGCTGTGAGGATGTAAGTTAGGCTTAAGTTCATTAACTCACTTCATAACGACGGTAGTTGTTTAGCCACCTGGTGTAATGAGTCTTTGGAGGACCAGTTCGGAGGAACGCGTCCACGTTCCGGGTCTGGTTGTCTCTCCCTCAACTTCTCACTTCAGCGGATCACGACTAGGTAGTCCTAGCTCCAGCCTGAGATACCGGTCCCCGTCTCCGAGCAACTCATCCAGTCACGTGGTGGCAGGTTCTCCCTACCAGGAAACAATCTTGCTGGATGGTCACATAACTTCTGCAAACGTAGACACCTGTGTGAGGCCCAGTTCTCCTCAAAACACTCTGGTTAGGAGAGTAACAATAAAACAAACACCGCGTCATCCTGACAACGACATTGGCCTCGAACTCTCTGGTGGGAAGGGCAACGGGGAAAGAATCTTCGTGTCCGGCGTGTTGCAAGACAGTATCGCAGACAGAGCAGGGGTGACCGTAGGAGACCAAATTATTGCAGTCAACAATATATCAGTGTTAAACCTTTCTCTTCGGGAGGTCACAGATGTACGTGGACTTATCTATGGTTGTTTAAAAATGCAAAGTAGGCTTACGAGTCGTAGCGACAGAGACAAAAAAGAAAACGTTGTCACTAAATCAGTTAAATATTCATGTATTCTGTTAATAGTAAAGTTTCGCAGAAGCTGACTTTGACAGGGCCTAACTTGTTTGTACAATATTTATTTCAATGTTTAATTATGTAGTTTTGAGTTGCGTGAAATCGTTGTGTTATAAGTATCTCAGAGAATTTGTAGTTCATATATATACACGAGGAATAAGAGGATATTATGCTAAATTATTGTTTTGTAAGTCTTTCTTTGGCTTTAATAGTCATTGCTTGACATTATGGCCTGGAACAGTTAAAAATAATTCATTTTTTTTAAATCACGTAACTGTTAAAATCTGTTGTGTGTTACGTACGACGGCTTGAGTACTAAGTATTTATTAAAATAATGTCATAATGAAAAACAAAGTGTTATTTAAAAAGCATGTGATAGTTAAAATATTGTATTACCTAAAAAAAAATTGCCTGTTAAATTTAGCGGATTACTTCAATGTTTTATGGTAGTTAACAGTCACATACTAGATAAAAACCACGTATCAACATGAGAGATTCCTCAATAGCCGCGGCACTTGAAAGTATTGTGAGCAGGATTTAGAATAATTAATTTATGAGACCTTGGGCACGGTCAAATACATTTTTCGAAACGGAGTGAGCCCAAAACTCTAATTAGATCTAAAATTAGTCAAGATATTACAGAGCTATGTGATAAACGTTTGTACTTGAAAAATAAAACAAAATCTAAACTGAGAGCCGTTCTATGAGCCGCTATGCCGCGGCTAAAAACTGTGGGACAGATCAAACACTGTGTAGTACTTTAAAATATGTATTAATGAAAAACAGCTTGTTAAATATTATATGTTAGTTAATAGTATGGATCGGTTTAAATTATGTTTTAATGTTAACACTAAATTTGAGAAATCATGTCCCACGTTTTTGTTGAATCCAAATTAGATGCTTTATTCGACCTCTCGGAAATTTCACCTCACTTTGGTCTCCTCACGAACCCACGGAAATACCCCAAGGGGTGGACCACACCCCTATCTCTGGGTGGACAGCGACGGTCGACCAGTCTCACCACCTTCAAACACGCCTTATCATCGCGGTCGTCGGGAAGACGGAGTTAGGACGGTAAGACAGTGGTTAAAAATATCAGAGTTTCAAATATTTATAAGATACCTGTCTCTCTATGAAACACTTTCTGTCCCATTGTAAATCAATATTTATAAGATACCTGTCTTATCTCTCTATATATAACACTGTATCTTCTGTTAAACATCTCTACAATGTATAACACTGTATCTTCTGTTAAACACCTCTATAATGTATAAGACTGTATCTTCTGTTAAACACCTCTATAATGTATAACACTGTATCTTTTCTAGAAATCTCTAGAATGTATAACACTGTATCTCCTGTTAAACATCTTTACAATGTATAACACTGTATCTTCTGTTAAACATCTCTACAATGTATAACACTGTATCTTCTTTAGAAATATCTACAATGTATAACACTGTATCTTCTGTTAAACATCTCTACAATGTATAACACTGTATCTTCTGTTAAACATCTCTACAATGTATAACACTGTATCTTCTGTTAAACATCTCTACAATGTATAACACTGTATCTTCTGTTAAACATCTCTACAATGTATAACACTGTATCTTCTGTTAAACAACTCTACAATGTATAACACTGTATCTTCTTTAGAAATATCTACAATGTATAACACTGTATCTTCTGTTAAACATCTCTACAATGTATAACACTGTATCTTCTGTTAAACATCTTTACAATGTATAACACTGTATCTTCTCTAGAAATCTCTACAATGTATAACACTGTATCTTCTGTTAAACATCTCTACAATGTATAACACTGTATCTTCTGTTAAACATCTCTACAATGTATAACACTGTATCTTCTGTTAAACATCTTTACAATGTATAACACTGTATCTTCTGTTAAACATCTTTACAATGTATAACACTGTATCTTCTGTTAAACATCTCTACAATGTATAACACTGTATCTTCTGTTAAACATCTCTACAATGTACAACACTGTATCTTCTGTTAAACATCTCTACAATGTATAACACTGCTATCTTCTGTTAAACATCTCTACAATGTGCAACAATGTATCTTCTGTTAAACATATATCTACAACGTATAACACTGTATCTTCCGTTAGACATCTCTACAATGTATAACACTGTATCTTCTGTTAAACATCTCTACAATGTATAACACTGTATCTTCTGTTAAACATCTCTACAATGTATAACACTGTACCTTGTTTAAACATCTCTACAATGTATAACACTGTATCTTCTGTTAAACATCTCTACAGTGTATAACACTTTTAGTTTAGATGTTATTATGTTTCGTAACAAACAGAAACACTTCAGAGCGTCCTCTAGTGGAAGCTAACATTGTTAACGAAATCGTTCCTTTATGGTTATATCTAATGCACTGTATTGTGTTACAAAGGGGCCACTATTCGTGGGTAGCCACTTCCATAAATGAAACTACTTCGCTCTCAATTTTCACAAAGTCTTCATGGGGCGAACAGCTTCAGTTTCACGTCGATGTTAAAATGTACAAATTACAGACCCGCGGTGCCATTAAAGACGCCTAAAGCGCTGACAGGGCTGTAAAACTTCTCTTTACTGATGTAGTGCTCAGAGTGGTATATGTGTTATGGATTATTTTCTTTAAAATGTGAAATATCTAAGTCTTATAGCGTGCGGAAAGCTCTATCAACTGTCCTCACAACGATGACGTTACACAGCCTGTAAGTGCACTGTGAGAAGTGGCACATCTGTATACACAAGTCACTATAGAAAAGAAAATAACACAGATACAGTGCAGTAAGAGAAGGGCCATACAAGGTAAGAGGTGAATGTTTTAATAACAACTAATTTAAGACGTTTGTTTGATCTTTTTAACACAATGCTCTACAGTGGAACCTCAGAGTTGTGTCCGTTATGGGGATCGAACTACAAATGTTATCGTTTTAGACACTCAACCTTGGAGAAACAAGACAAGGAGATAGAGGACAAAACAATGACTCTGGTTGTGTGAATTACGATAAAGATGTATCTCAAACAAGCTGACTTAATTTATATAGCATGTACCACAAGATAACTCAAGTGGATATGGGGTACAAGACAAGTGTATATCACATAGGTAACTCAAGAAGAAATGGGGTACAAGACAGCTACACATCACCTAGGTAACTCAAGAAGATATAGGATACAAGACAAGTGGATGTCACCTAGGTAACTCAAGATGATATAGGATACAAGACAGCTACACATCACCTAGGTAACTCAAGAAGATATAGGATACAAGACAGCTACACATCACCTAGGTAACTCAAGAAGATATAGGATACAAGACAGCTACACATCACCTAGGTAACTCAAGAAGATATAGGATACAAGACAGCTACACATCACCTAGGTAACTCAAGAGAGATATAGGATACAAGACAGCTACACATCACCTAGGTAACTCAAGATGATATAGAATACAAGACAGCTACACATCACCTATGTAACTCAAGATGATATAGGATACAAGACAGCTACACATCACCTAGGTAACTCAAAAAGGTATGGGGTACAAGACAAGTGGATGTCACCTAGGTAACTCAAGAAGATATGGGGTACAAGACAAGTGGATGTCACCTAGGTAACTTAAGAAGATATGGGGTACAAGTCAAGTGGTAACCAAAGAAATGAAAATTGATTATGATGCTGGTCTTTAGTAAATTAATAAAATACTGTACATTACACATCGCTATCAAACTATAAGTGATATTTATGTGTAACCACAGATAAGTTACACATAACACACTTGCTCATCATTATTAAATATTCATGTAGAAGAAAAACATTGTACAGGAAACATCGTTACATGAGTTAAACACATATAGAGGAAACATCGTTACATGAGTTAAACACACATACAGGAAACATCGTTACATGAGTTAAACACACACGTACAGAAAACATCGTTACATGAGTTAAACACATATAGAGGAAACATCGTTACATGAGTTAAACACATATAGAGGAAACAGCGTTACATGAGTTAAACACACGTACAGAAAACAGCGTTACATGAGTTAAACACACGTACAGAAAACATCGTTACATGAGTTAAACACATATAGAGGAAACATCGTTACATGAGTTAAACACATATAGAGGAAACATCGTTACATGAGTTAAACACACGTACAGGAAACATCGTTACATGAGTTAAACACACGTACAGAAAACATCGTTACATGAGTTAAACACATATAGAGGAAACATCGTTACATGAGTTAAACACATATAGAGGAAACATCGTTACATGAGTTAAACACACGTACAGGAAACATCGTTACATGAGTTATACACATATAGAGGAAACATCGTTACATGAGTTAAACACACATACAGGAAACATCGTTACATGAGTTAAACACACGTACAGGAAACATCGTTACATGAGTTAAACACACATACAGGAAACATCGTTACATGAGTTAAACACACGTACAGGAAACATCGTTACATGAGTTAAACACATATAGAGGAAACATCGTTACATGAGTTAAACACACGTATAGGAAACATCGTTACATAGGTTAAACACACGTACAGGAAACATCGTTACATGAGTTAAACACACATACAGGAAACATCGTTACATGAGTTAAACACACGTACAGGAAACATCGTTACATGAGTTAAACACATATAGAGGAAACATCGTTACATGAGTTAAACACACATACAGGAAACATCGTTACATGAGTTAAACACACGTACAGAAAACATCGTTACATGAGTTAAACACATATAGAGGAAACATCGTTACATGAGTTAAACACACGTACAGGAAACATCGTTACATGAGTTAAACACATATAGAGGAAACATCGTTACATGAGTTAAACACATATAGAGGAAACATCGTTACATGAGTTAAACACACGTACAGGAAACATCGTTACATGAGTTAAACACACGTACAGGAAACATCGTTACATGAGTTAAACACACGTAACCGTTCTAAAGTTTAGCCTAATACGAGAAAGAACATAAGAGAGACATTAACGAGCACCTCTCAAGAATTGGGTAGATTTTCAAGAACAAGAAACTCCAGTTACTTTATAAGCCACTTCAATACATCACGTGCACCTCACCAATGGTTATGTTTCAGATAAAGGCTCTTTGTTGGAGAGTACCTCATCTCTACTAAATGAAAATCAGGCCAATCTACACGAATAGTATAATGAAAGTGTTACATATATTTTTCCTTTTTTGTCACGGCGAGTGGTTGTCATGGTAACGTGGGGTATCTTCACTCGTCCCTGGAGACAGGAGGGTGCGTGTGTGGAAGGTTCTTTTCAGTTTATCGTATTTTTCGGTGTATAAGACGCATCTCTGTTTCCAAGGCTATCTTCAGGGAAAAAAATATTTTTTCATTTATCTGTTTGTTCATAATCAGTATAATATTTTGTTATTATTCAGAATAGTTCAAAAATAGTGTGCGTAATAAAATAGAATATGGTTGTTTGGTACATTTACATCTAAACTTTGTTTATTCATTACGAAAAATTTCAAAATCTTCTGTTGTATCACTGAAAATAAATTGTGAAAGTTCACTCTCGCCTGGCAGCCATCTTGGTGCGTTCATTCTCTTTATATTTTGAACTGGCGTTAGCTGCCCATTTAGAGTTTTGAGTTCAGTTTTATGATCACTTTTCAAACTCATAAGTTTTTATTGTGTTCTTCACGGATACGACTCTAGTATTGTTAGTACAATGTCTAATTTAAGTTAAAGAATGGTCTTCATAACGGAACACTCTTTCTACAGTCGTCTCCCATAGCAACCCATTTTCTTAAGCCTAAAGAAAACATGCCCAGGGAAGTCTAAAGGCTAATTGCGCTAGAGTCTAGTCCTTGCTCTATGCCTAGCTAGAATATAATGTTTGACCTTCGGTGTTTAGGACGCAGAGGGGTTTTGAGACCTGCGTCTTAGTCTTATACACCGAAAAATGGGGTGTATATACATGTATATATATATTTATATAACTATCAAAAGGTTGCATAGAAATCACAAATAAACTTTTTTTTTTCTTTCATTTCGGATGTTATGATAAAATTATCATAATTACCGTAATTTAACCACAGATATTAATGGTAACTAGTTCATTGGCTGTATTAGAGCCTTTATTTTCTCGCCTACGTAATCTCGTCCTCAGCGAAACACTGATCATAGGAGAGTAAGATGTTAAGAACAGTTTCAACAGGAGTAAAAGAAAAATTTGATTTTCTGTGGCTCAGTGCTGAGGGATTATAATGATAAAAAAGAGACAACCGTGGTGGACAGGGCACAGTTAGTCCGGTTTGAAGTTTTGTGCAACAGCTTTACGTTTTTTGGTGGCCAAAATCTTAAGGTCAATGAACATAAAGAAAAAATATGCATTTTGCGTTGTTAGACTCAACCACTTATTTGAGTTGAGCTTCGAAAGATGAAAATAAGAAAAGGGAAAATAAAAATAAAAACTTTTTTAGCATTTAATAGGGAAAATGTGAACACTATGAAATTAGCCTTAATACTAGCTGGTCAAAAGTTTAACACCATATTGAAACGAAGCGTTAATCGGTAAACACGTAACGAAATTTAGTCATTTGTGTTCAAGCTTTAGCGTTGTCAACATCTCCCACTGACATCTGCTGTGTTACATTGGGTAAAAACATGGCAAAGGCTAAAAAGTTGACAGAGTTTGAACGTGGCAGAATTGTCAAGCTGCAAAAACAAGGTCTCTCTCAACGTGCCATCACTGGTGAGATTGGGCGTAGTAAAACTGTTGTTTTAAATTTCTTAAAAAGACCCTGAGGGATACGGAACGAGAATTTCAAGTGGTCGGCCCAAGAAAATTTCGTCGGTGTTGAATAGGAGGATTCTACGAGTTGTCCGGCAAGACACCAGCCGATCATCGAACCAGATTAAGGCCCTTACGGACGCAGAATGCAGCTTAAGAACAATAAGACGGCATCTACGAGAGAAAGGCTTTGAAATTCGTAAACGTCTTCAAAGGCCACGCCTCTTTCCACACCACGAAACAACTCGGTTAAACTTTGCTGAGAAGCACCAAATATGGGACGTAGAAATGTGGACGAAGGTTTTGTTCTCTGATGAGAAAAATAATTAACCTGGATGGTCCAGATGGCTTTCAACGTTACTGGCACGATAAGGATATCCCACCGGAGATATTTTCTACACGATACAGTGGAAGAGGTTCCTTCATGATCTGGGGTGCTTTCTCCTTCCGTGGAACAATGGAGCTTCAGGTTATATAGTGGCGTCAAACAGCAGCTGGCTACATTGGCATGTTGGAGAGAATATCCTTATTGAGTGAAGGTCCTCGCTTGTGTGGAAATGACTGGATCTTTCAGCAGGACGACGCTGCAATCCACAATGCCTGCAGGACAAAGGACTTTTTCATGGCAAATAACGTGATTCCTTTGGACCATTCAGCGTATTTGCCCGAACTGAACCCCACTGAAAATGTTTGGGGGTGGATGGCAAGGGAAGTCTATAGAAATGGACGTCAGTTCCAAACAGTGCATGATCTTCGTGAAGCCATCTTCACCACTTGGAATAACATTCCAGCCAGTCTTCTGCAAACGCTTATATCGACCATGCCAAAGCGAATGTTTGAAGTTATTCGCAATGACGGACGTGTAACTCACTACTGAGACCTCTTGTTGGACATTTCCTACCCTGTCTAGAACTTCGTTTCAGCATGGTCTTAAACTTTTGACTAGCTAGTATTTAGGCTAATTTCATAGTGTTCACATTTTCCATACTAAATACTAAAAAAAGGTTTTTTTTTTTTAATTTTCCCTTTTCTTATTTTCATCTTTTGAAGCTCTACTCAAATAAGTGGTTGAGTCTAACAACGTAAAATGCATATACTTTTTTAAGTTTATTTGTCTTATGATTTTGGCCAGCAGTGTATGTAATGGGTTGACGTGCTCGTTCAACTCTCTCTCACCTCTCTGCATTTTCTAAGTGTATATGCCAGATTTGAAGACAATCGGTTAAGTGGTTCGACAGTGATACACGGACACACATATGGACTTTTTTCAGGTTTAAATTAGTGTTTCTAAACGTGAATGACCTGGCATAGCCAGATGTTTGGTGCGATTGACTTTGGATTCCCGCCACGCCAAACATACTCGTCTTTTTAGCTGTGGGGACATTATAATGTGTCGGCCAATTCTACTATTTTTGTAAAAAATGTGTAACCCAAGAATTGGCGGTGGATGATGGTGACTAGATGCCTTCAATCTGGCAGTACACTGCTAAATTAGAGACGGCTAACGCAGATAGCCTTCGTGTAGCTTTGCATGAAATTCAAACCCAACTAAGTTTCATATAGTAGTTTTATAAACTTGAAACTGTCATTACGTAACAAAGTTCTGTGTGGTAGTTTTGTAATCTTGAAACTATAGTTAAGTAACTAAGATTTGTGTGGTAGTTTTATAATTTTGAAATTATTGTTACGTAACTGAGATTTGTGTGGTAGTTTTATAATTTTGAAACTATCGTTATGTAACTAAGATTTGCGTGGTAGTTTTATAATTTTGAAACTATAGTTAAGTAACTAAGATTTGTGTGGTAGTTTTATAATTTTGAAACTATCGTTACGTAACTGAGATTTGCGTGGTAGTTTTATAATTTTGAAACTATCGTTACGTAACTGAGATTTGTGTGGTAGTTTTATAATTTTGAAACTATCGTTACGTAACTGAGATTTGTGTGGTAGTTTTATAATTTTGAAACTATCGTTACATAACTGAGATTTGTGTGGTAGTTTTATAATTTTGAAACTATCGTTACGTAACTACGACATTATGTTGTTGTTTTATAATATTTTAATGAATATTTTATTTTTGCATGAATATAGGTTTATGCGGTGGTTTCATGATACTTAAGTTAGTGTCTAATAATTAAGAGAATGTGCCAATCAGATGCGAGCTAGTAAATGTCAGTTAATGACTGAATGTTAACATTTCGCCCCCTTGATACATCTACAAAAGTCGATCCAGATTAGCTTCAGATACGACCCTTTGTTCTGCAGGTAAACCTCACTGTAGACAAGTCCTTGCCTCTTGGGCTCTTCATACGTGGAGGGGTCGAGCAAAGTCTTGGAATATTTGTGACAGGCGTAGAAAGACCATCTGCTGCTGACCTCGCAGGGTTAAAGGTGAGAGAAGCTTTGTTAAAACTAAAACACAAGTACGTCCTTGTCCGCTAAAGTGAAGGATATATTTCTGTACCAGAAATGAACATACCATAGTTAGTTAAGTTTCTTGTGCAAAGTTTTGCTTAAATACAAACAAACAAATGAAACCACGAATCTAACTGTGAGTTTTAAGTCACCTGCTGGTTAATCCGTTAAACTTATGAATTATTTTATGTGAAAAAGTATAATCACATGTACTGGGTTTTGTAAAGTTTGAACAACTGATTTTGAAAGCAGCTGTTCTTAAATGAAACCATCAGAAATGATGTATACATTAGTGGAGGCTTTTACGAAATTTCTCGTGTTAAAATTTACCATTTGAGGTACGAAGTAAGATTTCAAGAAATGGCGAATGTTTAAATGTGATTTTGATGCTGGTATCTTTGTTGTTGAGACACTTTCAGAAGTATTCACGTGTTCAGAATGTTTAAACTAATGAAACTATCACATACACGACTTTTAGTGTGTGTTGATCCTGAACAAGGACATTTACCAATCTACTGGTTGTCATGGCAACAGAGAAACCAGGTAGCTACGCCATGTGATTGATCATAAAAAAATTTGTTGGCAAATCGCAGATTATATTTATTGTCTTGTGAGATGGAACTTCTACCAGAAAATTTTATTTTTGTCGATTTAATATATATATGCCATGTATAGTTTTACTCGAAACGCTAACCTGTTCTACAAATTTAATTTCGCATTAAAAAAAATTACATTATTATCAAGTCGTTGTCGTATGAGTTCCAGTTTCACATCAACTATGTATGTCTTGAAAATCATCTTATCTTATTTTTATTAGTTTAATCTTTGGTCGCTATTAATCAAAAAGCTACACAATAAGTATCGAAACCAGATTTCTAGTGTCATAGGCTAGCTGACTTATTTCTGGACCAATGAGAGGGGAGAGTCATTTATATTCTAAACTTATGTCTCGTTAAAACATCGAGTCAATAGGATTGAAAAATTTTCGGTTCAAATGTGTCCCCTTGTGGCTTATGAGTAAGTTCGAGAGCTGATAAAGCTAAAAATCGGGTTTCGATACGCTGGGTGAGCACAGTATGGTCAAATTACTGTTTAGCTTCGTGCTTAACTGACCAAATATTGTCTTCAGACGATTCTTGCAACAGCAAACCTCAGATAATAATACTGAAAAATAATTGCTTGTTTTGTCACAAATCACGGGGACTTGAACCCCGGATTCTAGACCTGTAAGACTTACCGCTGTTTAGACAGTCATTCTAGACCTTTTATATTTATTTAAATAAATAAACTATTCTAAAGTAATTTACTAATTTTAATGAATGAGTTTTTTGTTTTTTATCGAGGAGTCGTTTAGTTACTTAAAAAAACTAACTGGAGTACCCAGCCGTTGGTTTGTTTTGAATTTCGCGCAAAGCTACACGAGGGCTGTCTGCGCTAACCATCCTTAATTTAGCAGTGTAAGACTAGAGGGAAGACAGCTAGTCATAATCACCAACCACCAACTCTTAGGTTACTCTTTTACCAACGAATAGTGGGATTGACTGTCACATTATAACGCCCCCACGACTAAAGGATGAGCATGTTTGGTGTGAAGGGAACTTGGGACCCACATATTACGAGTCGAGTGCCTTAACCACCTGGCCATGTCAGACCTCCGGTCATTGAATAAGTGAAATAAAAACTGGATTATAACAAAGGATAAGAAAGTGTGCTAATATTTTTTCTTCTTAACGTTATAACCGTTAACAGTGCAATAAAAATATATAAAGGTACCAATACTGAAAAGAATGGCATATTGTTTTCAAGAATTTTATCCATATGATATTATATGGGGACCCAAACCATATGACTGTCACTATAACAAGAACTGTGTATTCTCGGGTGTGAAAGGTAATTAGCCACGCCCAGCCCACAAGTTTCATTAATATAGGAACGGAGTAGACTGAGAGATTTCATTTGTTTGGATTTTCGCTTAAAGCTGCACGGGGACTATCGGTGCTAGGCATCCATAATTTAGCAGTGTAAGACGAGAGCAAAGGCAGCTAGTCATCACCACCCACCGCCAACTCTTGGATTACTCTTTTTTACCAATGAATAGATTGATTGAACGTCACATTATAACACTCCCACAGCCGAAAAAGCGAGCAAGATTGATGTGACGGATTCGAATCCGCTATCCTCAAATTACGAGTCGATCCCCCTGGCTACCTGACCATACCGAGCTGGCTTTTATATTGGATAACGTCAATTTACACCTTCCAAAACTGAGAAAATCCTTCTCAGATCCAGAACGATCAACGATCCGGATCATGTTTTGTGATGACGATTCTGATCACACTTTATAGAATTCTTAGCCCCAAACCGTGAAATTGTCTTATTTTCCCTCTATTAAAATATGATCCATAATCAAGATCTGAACCACATTTGAAGAGGACCACCCCTTACTGACTCCCAATCTTCTACTTAGGTCTTTCAATTTTGTGATACGCGCGCGAAATCCGTTAAAATACCTACTTTTACATCCTCTTCTGTGGAATATCAAAACTCGGAATATTTCTCATTAATTTGCTGTATAACAGAGAATAGCATCACGTCTTCTACAGCATCTGTACCAGTGACACTAATCATGAAACAGAGGATAACAACACGTCTTATACATCTGTATTAGTGACACTAATATTGAAACAGAAAATAACAACACGTCTTATACATCTGTGTTAATGTCACTAATATTGAAACAGAGGATAACAACACGTCTTATACATCTGTATTAGTGACACTAATCATGAAACAGAGGGATAACAACACGTCTTATACGTCTGTATTAGTGACACTAATCATGAAACAGAGGATAACAACACGTCTTATACGTCTGTATTAGTGACATTAATCATGAAACAGAGGATAACAACACGTATTATACATCTGTGTTAATGTCACTAATCATGAAATAGAGGATAACAACACGTCTTATACATCTGTGTTAATGTCACTAATATTGAAACAGAGGATAACAACACGTCTTATACGTCTGTATTAGTGTCACTAATCATGAAACAGAGGATAACAACACGTCTTATACATCTGTATTAGTGACACTAATCATGAAACAGAGGATAACAACACGTCTTATACGTCTGTATTAGTGACACTAATCATGAAACAGAGGATAACAACACGTCTTATACGTCTGTATTAGTGACATTAATCATGAAACAGAGGATAACAACACGTCTTATACATCTGTGTTAATGTCACTAATCATGAAATAGAGAATAACAACACGTCTTATACATCTGTGTTAATGTCACTAATATTGAAACAGAGGATAACAACACGTCTTATACATCTGTATTAGTGACACTAATCATGAAACAGAGGATAACAACACGTCTTATACGTCTGTATTAGTGACACTAATCATGAAACAGAGGATAACAACACGTCTTATACATCTGTGTTAATGTCACTAATCATGAAACAGAGGATAACAACACGTCTTATACATCTGTATTAGTGTCACTAATCATGAAACAGAGGATAACAACACGTCTTATACATCTGTATTAGTGACACTAATCATGAAACAGAGGATAACAACACGTCTTATACGTCTGTATTAGTGACACTAATCATGAAACAGAGGATAACAACACGTCTTATACGTCTGTATTAGTGACACTAATCATGAAACAGAGGATAACAACACGTCTTATACGTCTGTATTAGTGACACTAATCATGAAACAGAGGATAACAACACGTCTTATACGTCTGTATTAGTGACATTAATCATGAAACAGAGGATAACAACACGTATTATACATCTGTGTTAATGTCACTAATCATGAAATAGAGGATAACAACACGTCTTATACATCTGTGTTAATGTCACTAATATTGAAACAGAGGATAACAACACGTCTTATACGTCTGTATTAGTGACACTAATCATAAAAACAGAGGATAACAACTCGTCTTATACATCTGTGTTAATGTCACTAATCATGAAATAGAGGATAACAACACGTCTTATACATCTGTATTAGTGACACTAATCATGAAACAGAGGATAACAACACGTCTTATACATCTGTATTAGTGACACTAATCATGAAACAGAGGATAACAACACGTGTTATACATCTGTATTAGTGTCACTAATCATGAAACAGAGGATAACAACACGTCTTATACATCTGTATTAGTGACACTAATCATGAAACAGAGGATAACAACACGTCTTATACGTCTGTATTAGTGACACTAATCATGAAACAGAGGATAACAACACGTCTTATACGTCTGTATTAGTGACATTAATCATGAAACAGAGGATAACAACACGTCTTATACATCTGTGTTAATGTCACTAATCATGAAAATAGAGGATAACAACACGTCTTATACATCTGTGTTAATGTCACTAATATTGAAACAGAGGATAACAACACGTCTTATACATCTGTATTAGTGACACTATTCATGAAACAGAGGATAACAACACGTCTTATACGTCTGTATTAGTGACACTAATCATGAAACAGAGGATAACAACACGTCTTATACATCTGTGTTAATGTCAACTTTATCATGAAACAGAGGATAACAACACGTCTTATACATCTGTATTAGTGTCACTAATCATGAAACAGAGGATAACAACACGTCTTATACATCTGTATTAGTGACACTAATCATGAAACAGAGGATAAAAAAACACGACTTATACATCTGTATTAATGTCACTAATATTGAAACAGAGGATAACAACACGTCTTATACATCTGTATTAGTGACACTAATCATGAAATAGAGGGATAACAACACGTCTTATACATCTGTATTAGTGTCACTAATCATGAAACAGAGGATAACAACACGTCTTATACATCTGTATTAGTGACACTAATCATGAAACAGAGGATAAAAACACGACTTATACATCTGTATTAATGTCACTAATATTGAAACAGAGGATAACAACACGTCTTATACATCTGTATTAGTGACACTAATCATGAAACAGGGATAACAACACGTCTTATACATGTATTAGTGACACTAATATTGAAACAGAGGATAACAACACGTCTTATACATCTGTGTTAATGTCACTAATTATGAAATAGAGGATAACAACACGTCTTATACATCTGTATTAGTGACACTAATCATGAAACAGAGGATAACAACACGTCTTATACATCTGTATTAGTGACACTAATATTGAAACAGAGGATAACAACACGTCTTATACATCTGTATTAGTGACACTAATCATGAAACAGAGGATAACAACACGTCTTATACATCTGTATTAGTGTCACTAATCATGAAACAGAGGATAACAACACGTCTTATACATCTGTATTAGTGACACTAATCATGAAACAGAGGATAACAACACGTTTTATACATCTGTATTAATGTCACTACTCATGAAAACAGAGGATAACAACACGACTTATACATCTGTATTAGTGTCACTAATCATGAAACAGAGGATAACAGCACGTCTTGTACATCTGTATTAGTGACACTAATCATGAAACAGAGGATAACAACACGTCTTATACGTCTGTATTAGTGACACTAATCATGAAACAGAGGATAACAACACGTCTTATACATCTGTGTTAATGTCACTAATCATGAAACAGAGGATAACAACACGTCTTATACATCTGTATTAGTGTCACTAATCATGAAACAGAGGATAACAACACGTCTTATACATCTGTATTAGTGACACTAATCATGAAAAAGAGAGATAACAACATACGTCTTATACGTCTGTATTAGTGACACTAATCATGAAACAGAGGATAACAACACGTCTTATACGTCTGTATTAGTGACACTAATCATGAAACAGAGGATAACAACACGTCTTATACGTCTGTATTAGTGACATTAATCATGAAACAGAGAGGATAACAACACGTATTATACATCTGTATTATGTCACTAATCATGAAATAGAGGATAACAACACGTCTTATACATCTGTGTTAATGTCACTAATATTGAAACAGAGGATAACAACACGTCTTATACGTCTGTATTAGTGACACTAATCATGAAACAGGGGATAACAACACGTCTTATACATCTGTGTTAATGTCACTAATCATGAAATAGAGGATAACAACACGTCTTATACATCTGTATTAGTGACACTAATCATGAAACAGAGGATAACAACACGTCTTATACATCTGTATTAGTGATACTAATCATGAAACAGAGGATAACAACACGTGTTATACATCTGTATTAGTGTCACTAATCATGAAACAGAGGGATAACAACACGTCTTATACATCTGTATTAGTGACACTAATCATGAAACAGAGGATAACAACACGTCTTATACGTCTGTATTAGTGACACTAATCATGAAACAGAGGATAACAACACGTCTTATACATCTGTATTAGTGACATTAATCATGAAACAGAGGATAACAACACGTCTTATACATCTGTGTTAATGTCACTAATCATGAAATAGAGGATAACAACACGTCTTATACATCTGTGTTAATGTCACTAATATTGAAACAGAGGATAACAACAACACGTCTTATACATCTGTAGTGACACTATTCATGAAACAGAGGATAACAACACGTCTTATACGTCTGTATTAGTGACACTAATCATGAAACAGAGGATAACAACACGTCTTATACATCTGTGGTAATGTCACTAATCATGAAACAAGGGGATAACAACACGTCTTATACATCTGTATTAGTGACACTAATCATGAAACAGAGGATAAAAACACGACTTATACATCTGTATTAACTGTCACTAATATTGAAACAGAGGATAACAACACGTCTTATACATCTGTATTAGTGTCACTAATCATGAAACAGAGGATAACAACAACACGTCTTATACATATGTATTAAAGAGTGACACTAATATTGAAACACAGGACATAACAACACGTCTTATTCACATCTGTATTAATGTCACTAATCATGAAACACAGGATAACAACACGTCTTATACATCTGTATTAGTGACACTAATCATGAAACAGAGATAACAACAACGTCTTATACATCTGTATTAATGTCACTAATCATGAAACAGAGGATAACAACACGTCTTATACATCTGTATTAGTGTCACTAATATTGAAACAGAGGATAACAACGTCTTATACATCTGTATTAGTGACACTAATCATGAAACAGAGGATAACAACACGTCTTATACATCTGTATTAGTGACACTAATATTGAAACAGAGGATAACAACACGTCTTATACATCTGTATTAGTGTCACTAATCATGAAACAGAGGATAACAACACGTCTTATACATCTGTATTAGTGACACTAATCATGAAACAGAGGGATAACAACACGTTTTTATACATCTGTATTATGTGTCACTACTCATGAAACAGAGGATAACAACACGACTTATACATCTGTATTAGGTGTCACTAATCATGAAACAGGGATAACAGCACGTCTTGTACATCTGTATTAGTGTCACTAATCATGAAACAGAGGATAACAACACGTCTTATACGTCTGTATTAGTGTCACTAATCATGAAACAGAGGATAACAACATGTCTTATACATCTGTAGTGTCACTAATATTGAAACAGAGGATAACAACACGTCTTATACATCTGTATTAGTGACACTAATCATGAAAGCAGGGGATAACAACACGACTTATACATCTGTATTAGTGAAACTAATCATGAAACAGAGGATAACAACACGTCTATTTTGTGCTCAGAGTGTAATATTTTAGTAAACCACTTGGTTGAAGTGTCTGGTCATAATATTTCTCATCGAGAATGTAAACAGTGTTTGAAATAAACGACTATTCAATTTGTGTCAGAGCAGCATTTTGTGTGATGAACATTCAACTAAACGTGTTATTTTCAGTTACCTGATTTTTTCTGAGCTGAGAAAAAAAATAACACGTGAAATAATGTATTTTTAAAAATCTGAGAGATAACGTTATCAACATGAATCCCGCTGCTGATTGTTCGTTAAAAATTGATTCGTTTTTCCTATTAGCTAGTTTATAGGTATTTTTCTTTATATTGAACATGTTATGCTATCATAGCTGGACTCTATTATTTAAGAAGGTTCGGTGACGTTTAGATTGTACAAGGAATCTCGCTTAATGTTTTATAAGATCTCATGAATAATTCATTTCTTAAAATTCGCTTTTATGTAGATGATTCTTGGCTGGATATTTTATACTCGGTTTACTCAAGAGATTACTTGAAAAGTAATGTTATTTAGGTTCACTCCATGTTTTCGTCTGTATGTTACCAACAAAATCTGTTACCCAAAATATGGAGTTCCATTAGCTCAACGATACGTTCTTTGAATTCAAACGCTGAGATCCGTGGTTGGATTCTGCGCAGTGACCATAGCGTAGATAGTTTCACTATGTTGTTTTAAGCTAAATCTAACTCAATGATTTCACAATTTTTCTTTTAGCATCTCCAATGTTGTAATTGAAAATTTAAGGTCCATAAGCAGCCACCACCAATATTTTGATTATTGAACATTTATCAAAATTTGAAATTATAGTGTTTCCTTAACTTGTTATTGTACACTTCTAAAGGCCCACATTTAAGAGTAAAATACAGTTTCTTCTTACTTACCTGAGGAATAATCTTTATTAGATAGAGATATTTGGGCGATCAAACAAGATACCTCACTGACTTCTTATAGCAAGAATTAAACAAACTTATAACACAAATGACCATCAGTGAAACATAACATTTGGTTTGTAACAATGTCAATTATAATAGTTGTTTTGTAACAGTGTCAGTTACAATATGTTGGTTTTAACAATGTCAGTTGTAATACTTTTGCTTGTAGCAATATGTGTTTTGGTACTTGCTTTGTAAAATGTCTGTTATAGTACTTAGTTTCTATTAATATGAGTTAGAATACTTTGCTTGTAACAATTTAAGTTACAATACTTTGATTTTAACAATGTTAGTTAAAATACTTGTAAGTTATGGTACGTTGATTTTAACAATGCCAGTTATAAAACCTGGTTTGTAACAGTGTCAGTTATGGTACTTTGATTTTAACAATGTCAGTTAGTATACCTGGTTTGTAACAATGTCAGTTATAATACTTGAATTTTAACAACGTCAGTTATAGTATCAGTACAAGTGATATTCAAATGATAGCTTGTTCTCACGTGTTGTGTCAGTACAAATCATGTTCAAATGATAGCTTGTTGTCACGTGTTGTGTCAGTACAAATCATATTTAAATGATAGCTTGTTCTCACGTGTTGTATCAATACTTCCTGTAAAACGTATGGGTAGAATTATTAATTTGTCACGGTATTTAAAAGCCGTTTCTATCAAACACAGGTTGGTGATCAAATTTTATCCGTGAATGACAGGAGCTTTCAGTCCGTCACCCATGACGAAGCCGTGGGCATCCTGAAATTCTCTCCACACATGATCATGACCGTCCAACAACATTGGAAAAATTCCACGCATGCACGCCACGTAGCGGACAATCTCGACCTCACGACCCTCAGAAGATCTCTTCCCCACGGTAAGCAACCTACGCAACAAACACTTTGAGTGGTTGTTTATTTTGTTATCCTACGGTAAAGCTACACGACAGGCTATTTGCACGCTGACCACATTAGATAATCGAACCTTACATATTAGGTTATAAGTCCTTAAAATTACCACTGAAGTATTTAAATGTACGACATTCATTCATTTTGAGCAAGTTTTAACTTATTCAGATTTAACCAACAACAATATGTAAACAATTTTCAAATATTTTTATTCACAGCGCCACCTATAATAAATTCATCCTTTTGTTCCACTTATGTTTTAAATAAAATGAAGATAGCTGGTGTTTGAAGGTATTACCGTTTGTGTTAATTGGACAAGAAAAATTCTCTCACTTAGTATATTTTAATGTTCCTTATTCTTTCAAGATTATCCAGACGAGAAAGCTCAGGATGAAGGAAAAACTTACAGGGAATTAGGAGTAAGAAAATCATATATTTCACTTTGTAATACGTATCCAGTTATATGTATTATAAAATACAAGATTTCACTTTACAACATATTATCAGTTATATGTATTATAAAATACAAGATTTCACTTTGTTACACGTATCCAGTTATATGTATTATAAAATAATATATTTCACTTTGTTACACGTATCCAGTTATATGTATTATAAAATAATATATTTCACTTTGTTACACGTATCCAACAACTGAAGAACCACTCAATCTAATAAACTAAAGTAATCCTAATGTTACAGTTGAGAAAAGTTAAACTTACTATGGTCACATATATCCATTTCTTATTGATTAACTTACTGTGGTTATCATATCTAACTTACTTATTGTACTGTATTGTTATCCATACTGGTTTTGTGGTATCATATCCATTTCTATTGGTTTTTACTGTTGGTTATCATGTATCCATTTTCTTATCTTATACATTTTTGTGGTTTATCATATCCATTTATTTATTTCTGGTTTGGTTACATCATATCTGTTCTTATTGGTTTTACGTGGACATGGTATCTATCTATTTCTTATCGGTTTATTTACTGTGGTTATCATATCTATTTCTTTATGGGTTTACTTACTGTGGTTTGTCATATCTATTTCTTATGGGTTTTACTTACTGTGGTTATCATATCTATTTTCTTATTGGTTTACTTACTGTGGTTATCATATCTATTTTTTTTTATTGGTTTTATTTTACTGTGGTTTATCATATCTATTTCTTATTGGTTGGTTTACTTACTGTGGTTATCATATCCATTTCTTATTGGTTTTTTACTTACTGTGGTTTATCATATATCTATTTCTTATTGGTTTTACTTATGTTTATCATATGGTTTACTTACTGTGGTTATCATATCTATTTCTTATTGGTTTACTTACTGTGGTTATCATATCTATTTCTTATTGGTTTACTTACTGTGGTTATCATATCCATTTCTTATTGGTTTTACTTACTGTTGGTTATTATCATATCTATTTCTTATTGGTTTTACTTACTGTTGGTTATCATATCTATTTCTTATTGGTTTTACTTACTGTGGTTATCATATCCATTTCTTATTGGTTTTACTTACTGTGGTTATCATATTCATTTTTTCTTATGTGGTTATATATACATTTATCATATTATCCATTTCTTATTGGTTTTACTTACTGTGGTTATCATATCTATTTCTTATTGGTTTTACTTACTGTGGTTATCATATCCATTTCTTATTGGTTTACTTACTGTGGTTTATCATATCCATTTCTTATTGGTTTACTTACTTGTAGGTTATATATATCCATTTCTTATTGGTTTACTTACTGTGGTTATCATATCCATTTCTTATTGGTTTTATTTACTGTGGTTTATCATATCCATTTCTTATTGGTTTAACTTACTGTGGTTATCATATCCATTTCTTATTGGTTTTACCTGTGGTGTTATCATTATCATAATTCTTATTGGTTTACTTACTGTGGTTTATCATATCCATTTCTTATTGGTTTTATTTTACTGTGTGGTTATCATATCCATTTCTTATTGGTTTTCTTACTGTGGTATCATTATCTATTTCTTATTGGTTTTACTGTGGTTATCATATCCATTTCTTATTGGTTTTACTTACTGTGGTTATCATATCTCCTTATTGGTTTGTATTATTTGGCATATATTTCTTATTGGTTTACATACTTTTATTATGTATCTATTTTTTTTTCTTGATGGTTATCATATATTTCTTATTGGTTTTACCTGCTGTGTAGTTATCATATCCATTTCTTATTGGTTTTACTTACTGTGGTTATCATATCTATTTCTTATTGGGTTACTTACTGTGGTTATCATGTTATTTCTTGGTTTACTCACTGTTTATCATACTATTTCTTATTGGTTTACTTACTGTGGTTATCATATCCATTTCTTATTGGTTTACTTACTGTGTGGTTATCATATCCATTTCTTATTGGTTTTACTTACTGTTTATCATATCCATTTCTTATTGGTTTTACTTACTGTGGTTTATCATATCTATTTCTTATTGGTTTTACTTACTGTGGTTTATCATATCCTATTTCTTATTGGTTTACTTACTGTGGTTATCATATCCATTTCTTATTGGTTACTACTTACCTGTGGTTTATCATATCCATTTCTTATTGGTTTACTTACTGTGGTTATCATATCTATTTCTTATTGGTTTACTTACTGTGGTTATCATATCTTTCTTATTGGTTTACTTACTGTGGTTATCATATCCATTTCTTATTGGTTTACTTACTGTGGTTATCATATCTATTTCTTATTGGTTTACTTACAAGAGTTATTATACAAATAGTCGACCTTCGAAATGTTTCTTGTTTTCCTAAGTGCGATCAGTCAAGACCCACAGAAGATTCAGAGAATGTTGTAAAATCATAAAGGAAGATGAAAAGAATCTACCTTGCATATTACTGTAAAGAATACGAAACTGGAGCTATGACAGTAGACGCTTTAGTAACTGTCCTGATGAAGTGGCTGGAGATTCCAGAGAAGGTATGATCTTTGACCCTCTGTCTTGGTATAATATACAAGGTTGTTGTAAACAGTTTTTGTTCCACTGTTAATACGTTCTTTTGGTTTGATAGTCAAATCATATAAACAAGAAACCCAGCACTGATGTCATGTGTTTGATATTTTGTAACTGATATTCGATAGGAAACATGCGAATCACACAAAATTACCATTAATTTGTGTTACCTAATATTTAATAATTGTTCTATTAAGATGTGCCGTTAACAACGATTAATATTTAGTGGTTTCTCTATTAAAATATGACATGACGTTTAATTCAAACAGTTTAGCCTCCGTTCTGTTAAGATATGCTGTTAAGACACTGGATTTGTAATACTTTAAGTTCACGAATACAAATCCGTGGCTGAACACTATGTTCTGTAGTATTCCAAACTGGAACAGTTATAAATATTATTGGCTCCAGACAGTACCAGCCAATCAAAACTTGTTGGGATCAAGTTCGTAAAGGATAAAAGGCAAAGTTTGTTTGAATAATGTTAACATTTCACATGTACTTACAATTAACATGTTAAGAAAGTGAATATAGTTACACTTACGTGTACAGTTTAGTTAAAGAAAGTGAACCTAGTTACACACTTACCTGTATGAGTTGGTTAAAGTGAACCTCGTTACACAGCTTACCTGTACAGTTTAGTTAAAGAGGTGAACCTCGTTACACAGCTTACCTGTACAGTTTAGTTAAAGAAAGTGAACCTCGTTACACAGCTTACCTGTACAGTTTAGTTAAAGAAAGTGAACCTCGTTACACAGCTTACCTGTACAGTTTAGTTAAAGAGTGAACCTAGTTACAGCACCTTACCACGCCTGTTTAGTTAAAGAAAGTGAACCCTAGTTACACAGCTTACCTGTAGTTTAGTTAAAGAGAGTGAACCTCGTTACACAGCTTACCTGTACAGGTTAGTTAAAGAAAGTGAACCTCGTTACACAGCTTACCTGTATAGTTTAGTTAAGAAGGGTGAACCTCGTTACACAGCTTACCTGTACAGTTTAGTTAAAGAAAGTGAACCTCGTTACACAGCTTACCTGTACAGTTTAGTTAAAATGAACCTCGTTACACAGCACCTGTACAGTTTAGTTAAAGAAAGTGAGTTACACAGCTTACCTGTACAGTTTAGTTAAAGAGAGTGAACCTCGTTACACAGCTTACCTGTACAGTTTAGTTAGAAAGTGAACCTCGTTACACAGCTTACCTACAGTTTAGTTAAAGAGAGTGAACCTCGTTACACAGCTTACCTGTACTGTTTAGTTAAAGAAAGTGAACCTCGTTACACAGCTTACCTGTACAAGCTTAGTTAAAGAGTGAACCTCGTTACACAGCTTACCTGTACAGTTTAGTTAAAGAGTGAAACTAGTTACACAGCTTACCTGTACAGTTTAGTTAAAGAAAGTGAACCTCGTTACACCTGTATAATGCAGTTAAAGAGAAAGTGAACCTCGTTACACAGCTTACCTGTACAGTTTAGTTAAGAGAGTGAACCTCGTTACACACTTAAGACCTGTACAACACAGTTAAAGAAGTGACCTCGTTGAACTTGTTGGCTTACCTGTACAGTTTAGTTAAAGAGTGAACCTCGTTACACAGCTTACCTGTACAGTTTAGTTAAAGAAGAACCTAGTTACACACACTTACCTTAGTTGTAAGAGTGAACCTCGTTACACAGCCCTGTACAGTTTAGTTAAAGAGAGTGAACCTCGTTACACAGCTTACCTGTACAGTTTAGTTAAAGAAATGAGAACCTCGTTACACAGCTTACCTGTACAGTTTAGGTTAAAGAGAGTGAACCTAGTTACACAGCTTACCTGTACAGTTTAGTTAAAGAAAGTGAACCTGTTTACAGCTTACCTGTACAGTTTGGTTAAAGAGAGTGAACCTAGTTACACAGCTTACCTGTACAGTTTAGTTAAAGAGAGTGAACGTTACACAGCTTACCTGTACAGTTTAGTTAAAGAGTGAACCTCGTTACACAGCTTACCTGTACAGTTTAGTTAAAGAGAGTGAACCTCGTTACACAGATTGTACAGTTTAGTTAAAGAGTGAACCTAGTTACACAGCTTACCTGTACTGTTTAGTTAAAGAAAGTGAACCTAGTTACACAGCTTACCTGTACAGTTTAGTTAAGAAAGTGAACCTCGTTACACAGCTTACCTGTACAGTTTAGTTAAAGAGAGTGAACCTAGTTACACAGCTTACCTGTACAGTTTAGTTAAAGAAGTGAACCTCGTTACACAGCTTACCTGTACAGTTTAGTTAAAGAAAGTGAACCTAGTTACACAGCTTACCTGTACAGTTTAGTTAAAGAGAGTGAACCTCGTTACACAGCTTACCTGTACAGTTTAGTTAAAGAAAGTGAACCTAGTTACACAGCTTACCTGTACTGTTTAGTTAAAGAAAGTGAACCTCGTTACACAGCACCTGTATAGTTTAGTTAAAGAGTGAACCTAGTTACACAGCTTACCTGTACAGTTTAGTTAAAGAGAGTGAACCTCGTTACACAGCTACCTGCAGTTTGGTTAAAGGAGTGAACCTCGTTACACAGCTTACCTGTACAGTAGTTAAAGAAGTGAACCTCGTTACACAATTTACCTGTACAGTTTAGTTAAAGAGAGTGAACCTCGTTACACAGCTTACCTGTACAGTTTAGTTAAAGAAAGTGAACCTCAGTTACACAAACTTACCTGTACAGTTTAGTTAAAGAGAACCGTTACACAGCTTACCTGCTGGGTTTAGTTAAAGAAAGTGAACCTCGTTACACAGCTTACCTGTACAGTTTAGTTAAAGTGAACCTCGTTACACAACTTACCTGTACTGTTTAGTTAAAGAAGTGAACCTCGTTACACAGCTTACCTGTACAGTTTAGTTAAAGAGGTGAACCTCGTTACACAGCTTACCTGTACAGTTTAGTTAAAGAGTGAACCTCGTTACACTTACCTGTACTGTTTAGTTAAAGAAAGTGAACCTCGTTACACAGCTTACCTGTACAGTTTGGTTAAAGAAAGTGAACCTCGTTACACAGCTTACCTGTACAGTTTAGTTAAAGAAGCTTACTTTTGCTGTTTAGTTGAGAAGTTAGTTACACAGCTGTACCTGTTGGAGTTAAAGAGAGGTGAACCTCGTTACACAGCTTACCTGTATAGTTTAGTTAAAGAAAGTGAACCTCGTTACACAGCTGTACCTGTAGTTGTAGTTAAGAGTGAACCTCGTTACACAGCTTACCTGTACAGTTTAGTTAAAGAGAAGACACCTCGTTACACAGATTGCCTGTACAGTTACCTGTAAGTTAAAGAGAGTGAACCTCGTTACACAGCTTACCTGTATGGTTAGTTAAAGAGAGTGAACCTCGTTACACAGCTTACCTAGTTTACCAGTTTAGTTAAAGAGAAAGTGAACCTGTTTGGCACCTGCCACCTGTTACACAGCTGTGTGTAGTTAAGAGAGTGAACCTCGTTACACAGCTTACCTGTACTGTTTAGTTAAAGAGAGTGAACCTCGTTACACAGCCTGTACAGTTTAGTTAAGAAAGTGAACCTCGTTACACAGCTTACCTGTACAGTTTAGTTAAAGAGTGGTGCAGCTTACCTGTACGAAAGCAGTTAAAGAAAGTGAACCTCGTTGCAGCTTACCCTTAGCCCTTGTTTGGTTAAAGAAAGTGAACCTAGTTACACAGCTTACCTGTACAGTTTAGTTAAAGAAAGTGAACCTAGTTACACAGCTTACCTGTACTGTTTAGTTAAAGAGTGAACCTAGTTACACAGCTTACCTGTACTGTTTAGTTAAAGAAGGTGAACCTAGTTACACAGCTTACCTGTACTGTTTAGTTAAAGAAGGGGTGAACCTATTGTTACACAGCTTACCTGTACAGTTTAGTTAAAGAAAGTGAACCTCGTTACACAGCTTACCTGTACAGTTTAGTTAAAGAAAGTGAACCTAGTTACACAGCTTACCTGTACTGTTTAGTTAAAGAAAGTGAACCTCGTTACACAGCTTACCTGTACAGTTTAGTTAAAGAGTGAACCTAGTTACACAGCTTACCTGTACAGTTTAGTTAAAGAAAGTGAACCTCGTTACACAGCCTGTACACTGTTTAGTTAAAGAAAGTGAACCTCGTTACACAGCTTACCTGTACAGTTTAGATTAAAGAGAAAGTGAACGTTACACAGCTTACCTGTACAGTTTAGTTAAAGAAAGTGAACCTCCTTACCTGTACAGTTTAGTTAAAGAAAGTGAACCTAGTTACACAGCTTACCTGTACAGTTTAGTTAAAGAAAGTGAACCTCGCAGCTTACCTATTTTGGTTTAGTTAAAGAGAAAGTGAACCTCGTTACACAGCTTACCTGTACTGTTTAGTTAAAGAAAGTGAACCTCGTTACACAGCTTACCTGTACAGTTTAGTTAAAGTGAACCTCGTTACACAGCTTACCTGTAGTTTAGTTAAAGAGAGTGAACCTACTGTATTTACACCAGTTACACAGCTTACCTGTACAGTTTAGTTAAAGAGAGTGAACCTCGTTTACGGTGTAGTTAAGAAAGTGAACCTCGTTACACAGCTTACCTGTACAGTTTAGTTAAAGAGAGTGAACCTCGTTACACAGCTTACCTGTACAGTTTAGTTAAAGAGAAGTGAACACACCTTACCTGTACAGTTTAGTTAAAGAAAGTGACACCTGTTTGTACAATTTACCTGTAGTTTAGTTAAAGAGAGTGAACCTCGTTACACAGCTTACCTGTACAGTTTAGTTAAAGAAGTGAACCTCGTTTGTTACACAATGAACCTGTAACAGTTACCTGTACAGTTTTTAAAGACAGTTGGCTTACTCAATTTACACAGCTTACCTGTTTTGTTTGGTTAAAAGTGAACCTCGTTACACAGCTTACCTGTACTGTTTAGTTAAGAAAGTGAACCTAGTTACAGCTTACCTGTACAGTTTAGTTAAAGAGTGAACCTCGTTACACAGCCCTGTACAGTTTTAGTTAAAGAGAGTGAACCTCGTTGTTACTTACCTGTTACAGTGTAGTTAAAGAGGGTGAACCTCGTTACGGCTTACCTGTACGTTTAGGTTAAGAAAGTGAAGACCTCGTTACCTGCTGTTTAGTTAAAGAGAAAGTGAACCTCGTTACACAGCTTACCTGTACAGTTTAGTTAAAGAAGTGAACCTCGTTACACAACTTACCTGTACTGTGTTAGGTAAAGAAAGTGAACCTAGTTACACAGCTTACCTGTACTTTTGTTAAAGAGTGAACCTAGTTACACAGCTTACCTGTACTGTTTAGTTAAAGAAAGTGAACCTAGTTACACAGCTTACCTGTACAGTTTAGTTAAAG